>NC_060186.1:66645143-66752545 GCF_021184085.1 Oncorhynchus gorbuscha | reverse complement strand
CGTATTGGTTATATGGTTTCACTCATCTCATTTGTGTGGGATTTCTCTAGTTCCTCACACTCTTAATGCTGTTCTGTATTGATTTCTCTAGACACGTCTACTCAATACAACTCCTACACTGATTTCTCTAGACACTCCTACTCAATACAACCCACTGATTTCTCTAGACACTCCTACTCAATACAACCCACTGATTTCTCTAGACACTCCTACTCAATACAACACGTATTGATTTCTCTAGACACTTCTACTCAATACAACACCCTGATTTCTCTAGACACTTCTACTCAATACAACACCCTGATTTCTCTAGACACTTCTACTCAATACAACACCCTGATTTCTCTAGACACTTCTACTCAATACAACCGTATTGATTCCTCAATAGAACACTCCTACTCAATACAACACCCTGATTTCTCTAGACACTTCTACTCAATACAACATTGATTTCCCTGATTTCTCTAGACACTTCTACTCAATACAACACCCTGATTTCTCTAGACACTCCTACTCAATACAACCGTATTGATTTCTCTAGACACGTCTACTCAATACAACACGTATTGATTTCTCTAGACACGTCTACTCAATACAACCCACTGATTTCTCTAGACACTCCTACTCAATACAACCCACTGATTTCTCTAGACACTTCTCAATACAACCCACTGATTTCTCTAGACACTCCTACTCAATACAACCCACTGATTTCTCTAGACACTTCTACTCAATACAACCCACTGATTTCTCTAGACACTTCTACTCAATACAACCCACTGATTTCTCTAGACACTTCTACTCAATACAACCCACTGATTTCTCTAGACACTTCTACTCAATACAACCCACTGATTTCTCTAGACACTTCTACTCAATACAACCCACTGATTTCTCTAGACACTTCTACTCAATACAACCCACTGATTTCTCTAGACACTTCTACTCAATACAACCCACTGATTTCTCTAGACACTTCTACTCAATATAACCCACTGATTTCTCTAGACACTTCTACTCAATACAACCCACTGATTTCTCTAGACACTTCTACTCAATACAACACCCTGATTTCTCTAGACACTTTTACTCAATACAACCCACTGATTTCTCTAGACACTTCTACTCAATACAACCGTATTTCTCTAGACACTTCTACTCAATAAAACCCACTGATTTCTCTAGACACTTCTACTCAATACAACCCACTGATTTCTCTAGACACTTCTACTCAATACAACCCACTGATTTCTCTAGACACTTCTACTCAATACAACCCACTGATTTCTCTAGACACTTCTACTTAATACAACCCACTGATTTCTCTAGACACTTCTACTCAATATAACCCACTGATTTCTCTAGACACTTCTACTCAATACAACCCACTGATTTCTCTAGACACTTCTACTCAATACAACACCCTGATTTCTCTAGACACTTTTACTCAATACAACCCACTGATTTCTCTAGACACTTCTACTCAATACAACCGTATTGATTTCTCTAGACACTTCTACTCAATAAAACCGTATTGATTTCTCTAGACACTTCTACTCAATACAACACCGATTTCTCTAGACACTTCTACTCAATACAACACCCTGATTTCTCTAGACACTTCTACTCAATACAACCCACTGATTTCTCTAGACACTTCTACTCAATACAACACCCTGATTTCTCTAGACACTTCTACTCAATACAACCGTATTGATTCCTCTAGACACTTCTACTCAATACAACACCCTGATTTCTCTAGACACTTCTACTCAATACAACACCCTGATTTCTCTAGACACTCCTACTCAATACAACCCTATTGATTTCTCTAGACACTCCTACTCAATACAACCGTATTGATTTCTCTAGACACTCCTACTCAATACAACACGTATTGATTTCTCTAGACACGTCTACTCAATACAACACACTGATTTCTCTAGACACTCCTACTCAATACAACCCACTGATTTCTCTAGACACTCCTACTCAATACAACCCACTGATTTCTCTAGACACTCCTACTCAATACAACACGTATTGATTTCTCTAGACACTTCTACTCAATACAACACCCTGATTTCTCTAGACACTTCTACTCAATACAACACCCTGATTTCTCTAGACACTTCTACTCAATACAACACCCTGATTTCTCTAGACACTTCTACTCAATACAACCGTATTGATTCCTCTAGACACTCCTACTCAATACAACACCCTGATTTCTCTAGACACTTCTACTCAATACAACACCCTGATTTCTCTAGACACTTCTACTCAATACAACACCCTGATTTCTCTAGACACTCCTACTCAATACAACCGTATTTCTCTAGACACGTCTACTCAATACAACACGTATTGATTTCTCTAGACACGTCTACTCAATACAACACACTGATTTCTCTAGACACTCCTACTCAATACAACCCACTGATTTCTCTAGACACTCCTACTCAATACAACCCACTGATTTCTCTAGACACTCCTACTCAATACAACCCACTACTATAGAGACACTCCTACTCAATACAACACGATTGATTTCTCTAGACACTTCTACTCAATACAACCCACTGATTTCTCTAGACACTCCTACTCAATACAACCCACTGATTTCTCTAGACACTTCTACTCAATACAACCCACTGATTTCTCTAGACACTTCTACTCAATACAACCCACTGATTTCTCTAGACACTTCTACTCAATACAACCCACTGATTTCTCTAGACACTTCTACTCAATACAACCGTATTGATTTCTCTAGACACTTCTACTCAATAAAACCGTATTGATTTCTCTAGACACGTCTACTCAATACAACCCACTGATTTCTCTAGACACTCTACTCAATACAACCCACTGATTTCTCTAGACACTTCTACTCAATACAACCCACTGATTTCTCTAGACACTTCTACTCAATACAACCCACTGATTTCTCTAGACACTTCTACTCAATACAACCCACTGATTTCTCTAGACACTTCTACTCAATACAACCCACTGATTTCTCTAGACACTTCTACTCAATACAACCCACTGATTTCTCTAGACACTTCTACTCAATACAACCCACTGATTTCTCTAGACACTTCTACTCAATACAACCCACTGATTTCTCTAGACACTTCTACTTAATACAACCCACTGATTTCTCTAGACACTTCTACTCAATATAACCCACTGATTTCTCTAGACACTTCTACTCAATACAACCCACTGATTTCTCTAGACACTTCTACTCAATACAACACCCTGATTTCTCTAGACACTTTTACTCAATACAACCCACTGATTTCTCTAGACACTTCTACTCAATACAACCGTATTGATTTCTCTAGACACTTCTACTCAATAAAACCCACTGATTTCTCTAGACACTTCTACTCAATACAACCCACTGATTTCTCTAGACACTTCTACTCAATACAACCCACTGATTTCTCTAGACACTTCTACTCAATACAACCCACTGATTTCTCTAGACACTTCTACTTAATACAACCCACTGATTTCTCTAGACACTTCTACTCAATATAACCCACTGATTTCTCTAGACACTTCTACTCAATACAACCCACTGATTTCTCTAGACACTTCTACTCAATACAACACCCTGATTTCTCTAGACACTTTTACTCAATACAACCCACTGATTTCTCTAGACACTTCTACTCAATACAACCGTATTGATTTCTCTAGACACTTCTACTCAATAAAACCGTATTGATTTCTCTAGACACTTCTACTCAATACAACACCGATTTCTCTAGACACTTCTACTCAATACAACACCCTGATTTCTCTAGACACTTCTACTCAATACAACCCACTGATTTCTCTAGACACTTCTACTCAATACAACACCCTGATTTCTCTAGACACTTCTACTCAATACAACACCCTGATTTCTCTAGACACTTCTACTCAATACAACCGTATTGATTCCTCTAGACACTTCTACTCAATACAACACCCTGATTTCTCTAGACACTTCTACTCAATACAACACCCTGATTTCTCTAGACACTTCTACTCAATACAACCGTATTGATTTCTCTAGACACTCCTACTCAATACAACCCACTGATTTCTCTAGACACTTCTACTCAATACAACACCCTGATTTCTCTAGACACTTCTACTCAATACAACACCCTGATTTCTCTAGACACTTCTACTCAATACAACCCACTGATTTCTCTAGACACTTCTACTCAATACAACACCCTGATTTCTCTAGACACTTCTACTCAATACAACACCCTGATTTCTCTAGACACTTCTACTCAATACAACCGTATTGATTCCTCTAGACACTTCTACTCAATACAACACCCTGATTTCTCTAGACACTTCTACTCAATACAACACCCTGATTTCTCTAGACACTTCTACTCAATACAACCGTATTGATTTCTCTAGACACTCCTACTCAATACAACCCACTGATTTCTCTAGACACTCCTACTCAATACAACCCACTGATTTCTCTAGACACTCCTACTCAATACAACACGTATTGATTTCTCTAGACACTTCTACTCAATACAACACCCTGATTTCTCTAGACACTTCTACTCAATACAACACCCTGATTTCTCTAGACACTTCTACTCAATACAACACCCTGATTTCTCTAGACACTTCTACTCAATACAACACCCTGATTTCTCTAGACACTTCTATAATACAACCGTATTGATTCCTCTAGACACTCCTACTCAATACAACACCCTGATTTCTCTAGACACTTCTACTCAATACAACACCCTGATTTCTCTAGACACTTCTACTCAATACAACACCCTGATTTCTCTAGACACTCCTACTCAATACAACCGTATTGATTTCTCTAGACACGTCTACTCAATACAACACGTATTGATTTCTCTAGACACGTCTACTCAATACAACACACTGATTTCTCTAGACACTCCTACTCAATACAACCCACTGATTTCTCTAGACACTCCTACTCAATACAACCCACTGATTTCTCTAGACACTCCTACTCAATACAACACGTATTGATTTCTCTAGACACTTCTACTCAATACAACACCCTGATTTCTCTAGACACTTCTACTCAATACAACACCCTGATTTCTCTAGACACTTCTACTCAATACAACACCCTGATTTCTCTAGACACTTCTACTCAATACAACCGTATTGATTCCTCTAGACACTCTACTCAATACAACACCACTGATTTCTCTAGACACTTCTACTCAATACAACCCCTGATTTCTCTAGACACTTCTACTCAATACAACACCACTGATTTCTCTAGACACTTCTACTCAATACAACCGTATTGATTTCTCTAGACACTTCTACTCAATACAACACGTATTGATTTCTCTAGACACGTCTACTCAATACAACCCACTGATTTCTCTAGACACTCCTACTCAATACAACCCACTGATTTCTCTAGACACTTCTACTCAATACAACCCACTGATTTCTCTAGACACTTCTACTCAATACAACCCACTGATTTCTCTAGACACTTCTACTCAATACAACCCACTGATTTCTCTAGACACTTCTACTCAATACAACCCACTGATTTCTCTAGACACTTCTACTCAATACAACCCACTGATTTCTCTAGACACTTCTACTCAATACAACCCACTGATTTCTCTAGACACTTCTACTCAATACAACCCACTGATTTCTCTAGACACTTCTACTCAATACAACCCACTGATTTCTCTAGACACTTCTACTCAATACAACCCACTGATTTCTCTAGACACTTCTACTCAATATAACCCACTGATTTCTCTAGACACTTCTACTCAATACAACCCACTGATTTCTCTAGACACTTCTATAATACAACACCCTGATTTCTCTAGACACTTTTACTCAATACAACCCACTGATTTCTCTAGACACTTCTACTCAATACAACCGTATTGATTTCTCTAGACACTTCTACTCAATAAAACCCACTGATTTCTCTAGACACTTCTACTCAATACAACCCACTGATTTCTCTAGACACTTCTACTCAATACAACCCACTGATTTCTCTAGACACTTCTACTCAATACAACCCACTGATTTCTCTAGACACTTCTACTTAATACAACCCACTGATTTCTCTAGACACTTCTACTCAATATAACCCACTGATTTCTCTAGACACTTCTACTCAATACAACCCACTGATTTCTCTAGACACTTCTACTCAATACAACACCCTGATTTCTCTAGACACTTTTACTCAATACAACCCACTGATTTCTCTAGACACTTCTACTCAATACAACCGTATTGATTTCTCTAGACACTTCTACTCAATAAAACCGTATTGATTTCTCTAGACACTTCTACTCAATACAACACCGATTTCTCTAGACACTTCTACTCAATACAACACCCTGATTTCTCTAGACACTTCTACTCAATACAACCCACTGATTTCTCTAGACACTTCTACTCAATACAACACCCTGATTTCTCTAGACACTTCTACTCAATACAACACCCTGATTTCTCTAGACACTTCTACTCAATACAACCGTATTGATTCCTCTAGACACTTCTACTCAATACAACACCCTGATTTCTCTAGACACTTCTACTCAATACAACACCCTGATTTCTCTAGACACTCCTACTCAATACAACCCTATTGATTTCTCTAGACACTCCTACTCAATACAACCGTATTGATTTCTCTAGACACTCCTACTCAATACAACACGTATTGATTTCTCTAGACACGTCTACTCAATACAACACACTGATTTCTCTAGACACTCCTACTCAATACAACCCACTGATTTCTCTAGACACTCCTACTCAATACAACCCACTGATTTCTCTAGACACTCCTACTCAATACAACACGTATTTCTCTAGACACTTCTACTCAATACAACACCCTGATTTCTCTAGACACTTCTACTCAATACAACACCCTGATTTCTCTAGACACTTCTACTCAATACAACACCCTGATTTCTCTAGACACTTCTACTCAATACAACCGTATTGATTCCTCTAGACACTCCTACTCAATACAACACCCTGATTTCTCTAGACACTTCTACTCAATACAACACCCTGATTTCTCTAGACACTTCTACTCAATACAACACCCTGATTTCTCTAGACACTCCTACTCAATACAACCGTATTGATTTCTCTAGACACGTCTACTCAATACAACACGTATTGATTTCTCTAGACACGTCTACTCAATACAACACACTGATTTCTCTAGACACTCCTACTCAATACAACCCACTGATTTCTCTAGACACTCCTACTCAATACAACCCACTGATTTCTCTAGACACTCCTACTCAATACAACCGTATTGATTTCTATAGAGACACTCCTACTCAATACAACACGTATTGATTTCTCTAGACACGTCTACTCAATACAACCCACTGATTTCTCTAGACACTCCTACTCAATACAACCCACTGATTTCTCTAGACACTTCTACTCAATACAACCCACTGATTTCTCTAGACACTTCTACTCAATACAACCCACTGATTTCTCTAGACACTTCTACTCAATACAACCCACTGATTTCTCTAGACACTTCTACTCAATACAACCGTATTGATTTCTCTAGACACTTCTACTCAATAAAACCGTATTGATTTCTCTAGACACGTCTACTCAATACAACCCACTGATTTCTCTAGACACTCCTACTCAATACAACCCACTGATTTCTCTAGACACTTCTACTCAATACAACCCACTGATTTCTCTAGACACTTCTACTCAATACAACCCACTGATTTCTCTAGACACTTCTACTCAATACAACCCACTGATTTCTCTAGACACTTCTACTCAATACAACCCACTGATTTCTCTAGACACTTCTACTCAATACAACCCACTGATTTCTCTAGACACTTCTACTCAATACAACCCACTGATTTCTCTAGACACTTCTACTCAATACAACCCACTGATTTCTCTAGACACTTCTACTCAATACAACCCACTGATTTCTCTAGACACTTCTACTCAATACAACCCACTGATTTCTCTAGACACTTCTACTCAATACAACCCACTGATTTCTCTAGACACTTCTACTCAATACAACAGACACTTCTACTCAATACAACACCCTGATTTCTCTAGACACTTTTACTCAATACAACCCACTGATTTCTCTAGACACTTCTACTCAATACAACCGTATTGATTTCTCTAGACACTTCTACTCAATAAAACCCACTGATTTCTCTAGACACTTCTACTCAATACAACCCACTGATTTCTCTAGACACTTCTACTCAATACAACCCACTGATTTCTCTAGACACTTCTACTCAATACAACCCACTGATTTCTCTAGACACTTCTACTTAATACAACCCACTGATTTCTCTAGACACTTCTACTCAATACAACCCACTGATTTCTCTAGACACTTCTACTCAATACAACCCACTGATTTCTCTAGACACTTCTACTCAATACAACACCCTGATTTCTCTAGACACTTTTACTCAATACAACCCACTGATTTCTCTAGACACTTCTACTCAATACAACCGTATTGATTTCTCTAGACACTTCTACTCAATAAAACCGTATTGATTTCTCTAGACACTTCTACTCAATACAACACCGATTTCTCTAGACACTTCTACTCAATACAACACCCTGATTTCTCTAGACACTTCTACTCAATACAACCCACTGATTTCTCTAGACACTTCTACTCAATACAACACCCTGATTTCTCTAGACACTTCTACTCAATACAACACCCTGATTTCTCTAGACACTTCTACTCAATACAACACCCTGATTTCTCTAGACACTTCTACTCAATACAACACCCTGATTTCTCTAGACACTTCTACTCAATACAACACCCTGATTTCTCTAGACACTTCTACTCAATACAACCGTATTGATTTCTCTAGACACTCCTACTCAATACAACCCACTGATTTCTCTAGACACTCCTACTCAATACAACCCACTGATTTCTCTAGACACTTCTACTCAATACAACACCCTGATTTCTCTAGACACTTCTACTCAATACAACACCCTGATTTCTCTAGACACTTCTACTCAATACAACCGTATTGATTCCTCTAGACACTCCTACTCAATACAACACCCTGATTTCTCTAGACACTTCTACTCAATACAACACCCTGATTTCTCTAGACACTTCTACTCAATACAACACCCTGATTTCTCTAGACACTCCTACTCAATACAACCGTATTGATTTCTCTAGACACTTCTACTCAATACAACACGTATTGATTTCTCTAGACACGTCTACTCAATACAACACACTGATTTCTCTAGACACTCCTACTCAATACAACCCACTGATTTCTCTAGACACTCCTACTCAATACAACCCACTGATTTCTCTAGACACTCCTACTCAATACAACCGTATTGATTTCTCTAGACACTCCTACTCAATACAACACGTATTGATTTCTCTAGACACGTCTACTCAATACAACCCACTGATTTCTCTAGACACTCCTACTCAATACAACCCACTGATTTCTCTAGACACTTCTACTCAATACAACCCACTGATTTCTCTAGACACTTCTACTCAATACAACCCACTGATTTCTCTAGACACTTCTACTCAATACAACCCACTGATTTCTCTAGACACTTCTACTCAATACAACCGTATTGATTTCTCTAGACACTTCTACTCAATAAAACCGTATTGATTTCTCTAGACACTTCTACTCAATACAACACCGATTTCTCTAGACACTTCTACTCAATACAACACCCTGATTTCTCTAGACACTTCTACTCAATACAACCCACTGATTTCTCTAGACACTTCTACTCAATACAACCCATTGATTTCTCTAGACACTTCTACTCAATAAAACCGTATTGACTAGACACTTCTACTCAATAAAACCGTATTGATTTCTCTAGACACTTCTACTCAATACAACACCCTGATTTCTCTAGACACTTCTACTCAATACAACCGTATTGATTCCTCTAGACACTCCTACTCAATACAACACCCTGATTTCTCTAGACACTTCTACTCAATACAACACCCTGATTTCTCTAGACACTTCTACTCAATACAACACCCTGATTTCTCTAGACACTCCTACTCAATACAACACGTATTGATTTCTCTAGACACTTCTACTCAATACAACACCCTGATTTCTCTAGACACTTCTACTCAATACAACACCCTGATTTCTCTAGACACTTCTACTCAATACAACACCCTGATTTCTCTAGACACTTCTACTCAATACAACCGTATTGATTCCTCTAGACACTCCTACTCAATACAACACCCTGATTTCTCTAGACACTTCTACTCAATACAACCGTATTGATTTCTCTAGACACTCCTACTCAATACAACACGTATTGATTTCTCTAGACACGTCTACTCAATACAACACACTGATTTCTCTAGACACTCCTACTCAATACAACCCACTGATTTCTCTAGACACTCCTACTCAATACAACCCACTGATTTCTCTAGACACTTCTACTCAATACAACACGTATTGATTTCTCTAGACACTTCTACTCAATACAACACCCTGATTTCTCTAGACACTTCTACTCAATACAACACCCTGATTTCTCTAGACACTTCTACTCAATACAACACCCTGATTTCTCTAGACACTTCTACTCAATACAACCGTATTGATTCCTCTAGACACTCCTACTCAATACAACACCCTGATTTCTCTAGACACTTCTACTCAATACAACACCCTGATTTCTCTAGACACTTCTACTCAATACAACACCCTGATTTCTCTAGACACTCCTACTCAATACAACCGTATTGATTTCTCTAGACACGTCTACTCAATACAACACGTATTGATTTCTCTAGACACGTCTACTCAATACAACACACTGATTTCTCTAGACACTCCTACTCAATACAACCCACTGATTTCTCTAGACACTCCTACTCAATACAACCCACTGATTTCTCTAGACACTCCTACTCAATACAACCGTATTGATTTCTATAGAGACACTCCTACTCAATACAACACGTATTGATTTCTCTAGACACGTCTACTCAATACAACCCACTGATTTCTCTAGACACTCCTACTCAATACAACCCACTGATTTCTCTAGACACTTCTACTCAATACAACCCACTGATTTCTCACTTCTAGATTTCACACTTCTACTCAATACAACCCACTGATTTCTCTAGACACTTCTACTCAATACAACCCACTGATTTCTCTAGACACTTCTACTCAATACAACACCCTGATTTCTCTAGACACTTCTACTCAATACAACACCCTGATTTCTCTAGACACTCCTACTCAATACAACCGTATTGATTTCTCTAGACACTTCTACTCAATACAACACGTATTGATTTCTCTAGACACTTCTACTCAATACAACACACTGATTTCTCTAGACACTCCTACTCAATACAACCCACTGATTTCTCTAGACACTTCTACTCAATACAACCCACTGATTTCTCTAGACACTTCTACTCAATACTCAATACAACCCACTGATTTCTCTAGACACTCCTACTCAATACAACCCCTGATTTCTCTAGACACTCCTACTCAATACAACACGTATTGATTTCTCTAGACACGTCTACTCAATACAACCCACTGATTTCTCTAGACACTCCTACTCAATACAACCCACTGATTTCTCTAGACACTTCTACTCAATACAACCCACTGATTTCTCTAGACACTTCTACTCAATACAACCCACTGATTTCTCTAGACACTTCTACTCAATACAACCCACTGATTTCTCTAGACACTTCTACTCAATACAACCCACTGATTTCTCTAGACACTTCTACTCAATACAACCCACTGATTTCTCTAGACACTTCTACTCAATACAACCGTATTGATTTCTCTAGACACTTCTACTCAATACAACCCACTGATTTCTCTAGACACTTCTCCTCAATACAACACAAATTGAATTTAACTTCACACTGTATAATAGAATACTGCAAAGAATGGCTGATTTGCCCCAACTTGCAAAGGCCTACCTGTGATTTGTCTGGACGAATGGGAGGAAGGAATACACATGCATACTGATCTGCATATCATTGTAGCAGTACAGGGAGAACACTGCATGAAACCCTCCCTCTTCAGTAAACAGACCCACACACTCTCCCTCAGTCTCAAAAACACTCCCAAACATACTGCTGTCAACTTTAAAAACCTTATGCACCAAACAGAATTTAAGGAGCACCAGAAAGACATTTTAGGCTTCCAATAGGCCAACATGATTCAAAAAGGGTAGGATTCATTTCTCATGAGTAGCAAAGCAGACCCTTTCTTCCTGTGCCAATCACATTTGCCTAGACCTAGTGTCAAGTTAGGTTGTTAGCTAGGAAACATGACTGAACATTGTTATCAAACCGATAGAGACCCGGGATTTGTTTCAAACGGCCAGCAACATGGTTTGTGAAATTATGTTTTTAGAAAGGGGATCTCCGGTAAAATGTCCTCTTTTTTTTACCGTTTCAGCAAGAGACAAGTCATTTTCTTTGCTGTAAGCTGCAAGCATGCCTTTTGCGAAGCTGTGCCCCATTTGTCCTCTAGCACTCACAGGCTGTGTGACAGAACTTGCAAAGTCTACTCAGACTGGCTTGTGCTCTTGGTTATGCAAGGGGTGAAATTATACAATGTATCAACTTCACTTGCTCTGCAAGCTGCTCCAATGTATCAGAAGACAGCGTCCCCACACGCCATCACATCCCCACACGCCATCCCGGCTATATATATATTTTTTTAATTGATGGAGGACTAAATGCCGCAGGAAGACCAGACAGAGATGCAGGTGAGTGATGGCTGGAAGGTGATCCAGCTGCTGGCTGGCTGTGTACAGCTGCCACATGTGAAAGGAGCATGAAAGTGAAGCGGACATTATTGGACGGGCGCATACAAGAGTCTAGTTAATGTTGCTTAAATTCAACTGAATTTCTAAACAAAACTGTTTTGGTAGGGACAACAAAAAAACGTGGTAGTATCTTAAACAGTACTACGGTATTCTAAAATGTTGGTATCATAAGTACCATGAGGTTTTGGTACCATGATATTATCCTGGTACCGGTATACCATGCAACACTACTAGTCTATGTAGATAATTTGCTTTACTGACAATATTGCAATGTTAAACCGAATCAGACGTTTAAATCTACAAATGTTTGACGTATAACGGCTGAGAGTAGTTGTGATCCAGGAAAGTCAAGCATAGATGAGCAGCCGACATGACTCAATTTACTCTAAAAAGGTCCAAAGTAATGAAATGGCACGGGAGTGCCTAGTGCCTCAAAATGTACGCACTGAGGATGGGTGTGTGGAGCAGGGTAGAAGGCATACTAAGAAACACCCTTTGTTTCATGTGTATTGTGAATACAACTGTATATAACAGTACAGATGTCCAGCCGACCTCTTCACCCATCAGGTTGCATCTTCTTGGTCATTTACATATTCATAAATTAAAAACCTTTTCAATCAACACAGCCACCGACCAGTAGAACCAGAGAGGATGCCAGGACTTTTAAGATTACATTTATCAGACCCCCCCCCCCCAATGAGAAGCAGACATTTTTTGTTTTAACCAGCCGAAGCTTAAGCTACTCTTTTTGTTCACCTCTCCAAGCCAGCAGCATACCACCCTACATTCCAATGTTGGCTTGCCCTCTGAAGCTAAGCAGGGTCAGTCCTGGTTGGTCCCTGGATGGGAGACCAGGTGCTGCTGGAAGCGGTGTTGGCAGACCAGTAGGGGGCACTCTCTGGTCTAAGGAGATCCCAATGCCCCAGGGCATTGAAGGGTACATTGCACTGCATAGGATGCAGTCTTTCGGATGGGACGTTAAATGGATTTACTGACTCTGTGGTCATAAGAAAATCCCATGGCACTTATCATGAGTAGGTGTGTTAACCCCGGTGATAAGGCAAAATTCCCAAGCTGGCCCCATTTCATCATCCACCTGATAGTTCATGTGTGGTGAGCGTTCTGGCACAAAATGGTTGCCGTGAGTGCCACACGGTGGTGGATGAGGAGAGGTTCTCTCCTTAAAGAGCTTCTGAGTACCTCAGTTTGTAGAAAAGCGCTATATAATTCCCATTCATTCTCACCTTTCAGATGACGACCCCCCCACCCCCAGCAGGTTGAGTTAAAATGCACTCACTTGACTGAATTATCAATGTAACATTCGTTTCTGATGCTATAACAATAATGCACTTATCAATTGGGCGCCCCCTCAAAGAGCCACCCATCGTGGTCTATCTAACCATAAAGAACACACCCTTTAGAGTCCACCTCGTCCACACTTTGATGTTAAAAGCAGTGAACACATCAAAGTGAAAGACTCAGGAAGGGGAGAACTAAAGTAAACCAAGAGTATATTCTTATGCTGATTTGGCAGGGGCCTTGCATTTTCTGCTGCACTGATCAAATAGATGCAGGATAAGGAGAATGAAGGGACATTTGCACCTTGATCATCCTTGGTTTCCTGCTTTGATAAACATCAAAGCCTGTTTTTAAATTCAGACCTGGCTGGCCGGCAGGCAGGCAGCACCACGACACATCACATCCCCAGCCATGTATATCTCTTACAGAGGTAGGTGAGCCCATGATGACGAAACCACAAAGGATGAGTTCAGATTTTCACACCAATCTGATTTCAGTCATATGTGGTGTAACACAGATATTGAGCCCACAGTGCTAGCCCTTGGCCGATGTCTAGCTAGGTAGACAATAGGCCTACTGCTAGCTGTACTATAGAATAACAAAGTCGGCCCCGCCTCTGACTCTAGGTAACAGATTCAAGTTCGGTGAGTGTAAAGCAGTTTCCACTCTCTGCAATGTCCTGGTTTCACAGAGTTCACCTGGAAGGGAATGGGACTCATCTATGCCTCAGGAACTAGAAAAGAAAACATCTAGCCTAACTAGAACTGAAATAACTTGAAGAATTTCTGCCGAAGGCACTCTCGACAAAAAACGTGAGACTGAGAAATGCGGAAACTATGTGGCATGTGGAATATGCCATTTGAAAGCTTCTGTGACAACTTGATTGAAATGGCTTATAGCTTTCATGACCACTTGATAGCAGGGTTATGAATTCACTCAAGCCAGAAAGACAGAGGCCTACACAAAATGGTTGTGTCTATGGACACTAAATGTGTTTGCAACACAAACATCAGAGGGTCGTCTTTGGTGACCATTAAAAGCAAGTTTGAGGACAATTTGGAATGTGACAAATGTAAAATGTTCCTTAATGTTTAAAAACATTAGTTAAAATAATAAGAAACATTGTTAAATCAATTACAAAATTCCACATCAATTTACAAGACAGAATGTTTCAATTACGTATGTATGAACAACTAGGTCCGGTCGATGAAGTTATATCTACCACATCCCTTTACAGACATATTACTGTAGATGCGTTATGTCGATAGCGACAATTGATAAGTTAAGACAGTTTAAAAAAGTGCCGCATCAGGTCTGTACCTTTTCAGACAGTGCAGTAGTGGCCAAAAGTTTTGAGAATGAGACAAATATTAATTTCCACAAAGTTTGCTGCTTCAGTGTCTTTAGATATTTGTGTCAGATGTTACTATGGAATGAATACTGAAGTATAATTACAAGCATTTCATAAGTGTCAAAGGCTTTTATTGACAATTACATTGATGCAAAGAGACAATATTTGCAGTGTTGACCCTTTTTCAAGACCTCTGCAATCCACCCTGGCATGCTGTCAATTAACTTCTGGGCCACATCCTGACTGATGGCAGCCCATTCTTGCATAATCAATGCTTGGAGTTTGTCAGGATTTGTGGGTTAAAAAAATAGATGTTTTGTTCCCTGAGCCACTTAGTTATCACTTTTGCCTTATGGCAAGGTGCTCCATCATGCTGGGAAAGGCATTGTTCGTCACCAAACTGTTCCTGGATGGTTGGGATGTGTTGGTGCCATTCTTTATTCATGGCTGTGTTTACATTTACATTTAAGTCATTTAGCAGACGCTCTTATCCAGAGCGACTTACAAAATTGTGAGTGAGCCCACTCCCTTGATTGAGAAGCAAGCCCACACATGAATGGTCTCAGGATGCTTTACTGTTGGCATGACACAGGACTGATGGTAGCTTTTTTTTCCGGATTCCCCAAACAATCGGAAAGGGGATTCAGAGAAAATGACTTTACCCCAATCCTCAGCAGTCCAATCCCTGTACCTTTTGTAGAATATCAGTCTGTCCCTGAGGTTTTTCCTGGAGAGAAGTGGCTTCTTCGCTGCCCTTCTTGACATCAGGCCAACCTCCAAGTCTTCTCACTGTGCGTGCAGATGCACTCACACCTGCCTGCTGCCATTCCTGAGCAAGCTCTGTACTGGTGGTGACCCGATTCCGCAGCTGAATCAACTTTAGGAGACGGCCATGGCGCTTGCTGGACTTTCTTGGGCGCCCTGAAGCCTTCTTCACAACAATTGAACTGCTCTCCTTGAAGTTCTTGTTGATTCGATAAAAGGTTGATTTAGGTACAATCTTACTGGCAGCAATATCCTTGCCTGTGAAGCTTTTTTGTACAAAGCAATGATGACGGCACATTTCCTTGCAGGTAACCATGGTTGACAGAGGAAGAACGATTCCAAGCACCACCCTCCTTTTGAAGCTTCCGGTCTGTTATTCTAACTCAGTCAGCCTGACAGAGTGATCTCCAGCCTTGTTCTCATCAACACTCACACCTGTGTTAATGAGAGAATCACTGACGATGTCAGCTGGTCCTTTTGCGGCAGGGCTGAAATGCAGTGGAAATGTTTTTTGGGGGATTCAGTTCATTTGCATGGCAAAGAGGGATTTTGCAATGAATTGCAATTCATCTGATCACTCTCCATAACATTCTGGAGTATATGCAAATTGCCATAATACAAACTGAAGCAGCAGACTTTGGGAAAATTAATATTTGTGTCATTCAAAACCTTTGGCCACGACTGTAGAATTCTGCTTCGGCGTAAAAATGTTCTGTATTTTTTCCCTGACAACAATAGACGCTGCTGTGTTATTTATGCAGTTTAATGGTATGGTAGCTAGATGTGTCATACTAAAATGTATTGGTAAGTCACGGTATTTAACAAACTTTAAAGTCATTTTTTAGGAGGGAGTAGTCTGCGAGCATGCAGCAGGCGAGCCGGCTTCGCGCAGTAGCTCAAGATTATGATTGACAGTTCTGGTTGCCTAGTGATGGAAGCAGTAATTCCTTTAAAGACAAGTACGTGTCAGTTCATCTCACCAGAGAAGGTTTCGTGTGGGCATTTAAAAAAAAAACATAGTGTAGACTACCCTAACAAACATGCTGCAGCGCTTTCAAGGGGCCACATTCCATCGTCTGAAAAGCGTAATCAAAACAGGCTACTGGTATTGTGATTTCATATGAGTAAAAAAAAACACAGGCTATGCTTGGAGGGTATACCAGTTATAATGTTAACATGGGCATTTTGAAATACTGACTGTAAAATGTATAAAAAATATATTACAATAACCACCTAAGATATGCCAAATAAAATATCTCCAGCTCGGGGCTCCAACTATGCATTTGGTTTGCGAACTTTTTAGCTAAGTAGCTAGCTTGCAAGATCAAGCTGTTTGTTTTTTACAGCAGAGAATCAAATCGCCTCCTGGATCAAGATCCCTGCTGCTTACAATTGTTTTGTGCGAAGATAATATAGACCATAGAAATACATAAGGTCTTCTTGTGTATGAAGGTCAGGATATGAAGATCCGGATACGGCCCAACCCTAGAGTAGAATACCCCATGCTCGCGAGGCCCAAAGCCGTAGGTGCCAGAATAGGCTAGGATATTCTATTCACAACAGACCGAAGTCTGCACACCGCTAGCCAAGAGACAGAGCAGGCAGGCCAGCACGAGAGAGAGAGGCGGGCATGAGAAGGCAGGCTGGCGGTCATATATTAAGATAATCTATAAACACAGAAAACAATATGTTTTTATAACTGAACTGTGATTTAAAATGTTTTTCAGTTAAGGGTATATTTGTTTAACATTATGGGTCCCAACTTGGTTTAAACGTTTTAACTTTTAAACGTTCACACCCCTAAGGACAATACATCAATGTCACCAGAGGGCCTTCTCCACTGACTAGGCCTATGTGCACCACACAATAAACGGAAGAAAAACATCATGAAGGTGTAGAAGGGTTGAAAAACCAGGAACCAAAAATAAGCAAAACAGGTCCAAAAGAGGGAGGGAGTACTTACTAACACCTTTCTTTCCCTTTTATGTTTAAAAACGTTTTGGGACAGTGTGCACTAATAATTACGACCAGGGCATTATTCACTGTGTCTACTGACCACATGCACCACCTCTGGGTAGATGGGCTCTGTGATGACGTTCCTGTTGTGGGTGATGTACTCCACCATCTCGCTGAGCGCTGCCCGCTTCACCTCCTTCCATTTCAGGTCGCTCAGAGGGTCCGACAGAAAGTCAAACAGGACGCAGCACTGACGCAGCTTCTGGACAAACAACTTTTCCTGCTCCGCCGGCGGGACATCTGAGAGGGGGGAGAGAGATGAGTCAGATTCATTATCCACACAAGGAAATTAATTTTCACTGCTTGACAAAATACACAGAATAAAGACAAATTCACAGCACGTGCTGTAGGCAAAATAACCAAAAACCCAGCCACTTAGAGAATGAGTGAGTGAAAAAATACACAACATAAAAAAAGTCTGACGCTGACGCTCCTGATTACAGAGCCTACTGATTATATACAAATGTAAACACTTTCAATTCAGGCTCAGGGGCACAGAGCATGGTAGCCATAAAATAAACATTAACATCCAAATATCTGCTCAGTCTCCTTTCTGTGCATGAAGGCTCACTCAGGTAGATACACTACATGATCAAAAGTATGTGGAAAATCTCATTACAAAATCTAGGGCATTAATGTGAAGTTATTGTTGTTGGAAAAGGTGACATCCTATGACTGTGCCACATTGAAAGTCACAGCTATTCAGTAAGGCCATTTACTGCCAATGTCTATGGAGAATGCATGGCGGTGTGCTTGATTTTATACACCTGTCAGCAAAAGGTATGGCTGAAATAGCCAAATCCACTCATTTGAAGGGGTGTCCACATACTTTTGTATATAGTGTAGCTAGCGAGCTCATCACGCATCATTGCCGTGTGCACTGTGCATGCGATGACTGACCACAACCTGACAGAAATCAATATTTAGAAGCAGCCAGCTTCATACACTAGGCCAACATGACAATTCCAATCTGAAGAGAAAACAAATGCAGTCTAACAAAGCTCTCCGACGGTGCATTCTGGTAAACCACTCAGAATGTGTACCCAACACAGGTTAAAATAAACAAACGCTATTAGTTTTTAAATGATTTATAAATGAGTGCCTTGAATGTTTTTGTTGCAAGTTTGTCGTTTTGATCTTGGTTGAACTGACCTACTACCACTACCTGCACACTAGGTCACCACTGAAGCAGGAGAGAGAAAGGACTTTGGATCAGGGGCCATATACACAAAACAGCTTTGACAAAGATGGTGGTATATACTGACAAGATACTGGAGTCACCGCTCTTACAATGGGTTAAATGTTCCCAAAGACCAAACTCGGATATAAAAATTCTCAAAGATGGAGGAAAAAACTATGCTCGCATGATGGGTACCCTAACCATGGCTGGTTAGCTGAGACTTAAACATTCATTTTGGTTCCCAGAACGAGTTCAATACCTTGAGTTCAATACCTTACCTGGTCAGGTACATTGGTGCTAAGGATTTCATCTATACAGACTTGCTGGATTTAAGCCCTTATAAATAATTTCTGACAGATAAAACCCTCAATGTACAAATTAACCTATTTTAACAAACCTTTATTTGTTTACTTTTGTATTGTATATTGCTTTTTATATAAGCCCTTGGGCTTCCAACCACATCCACTTCATTATCAATTGTTTTTTTGGGGGGTGGGTATTTTCTTAACTGCATTGTTGGTTAAGGGCTTGCAAGTAAGCATTTCACCTGTTGTAGTCAGCGCATGTGAGAAAATGTGATTTGTATTTTTTTTAATCTTTGTTTTTTTATCACTTGTTTTCTTTGGTGCAAATAAATTATATGTTAAACCTACAAAACTGAGGAGGACAACCTCCACCAGTATCATCCCACCAAACACACAACCTTATGAGTGAAACACTGCCTGCCACTGCCTGGCTCTCAGACTTTTAGTTGCCACAGCATGACCAAGAGTGTGTCCCAAACAGAACCCTATTCCCCATGTAGTGTGCTACTTTGACCATAGGTCATTTGGGACGAACCTCCAGAGAGAATCCTACAGAAAAAGGTTGAGGAAACAGGGACGAGGGCTGTTGATCATATAGCACAGCAAATCATAACACAGCAAAATTCACCAAACCTGCTGATTGTCCAAACTGGACAATTCTATATAGGCCTAAACCTGTGTGTTTTTGTGTTTCTTTTTTAAGTAAAAAGAAACTACCTGATTTGGCAGCCCAGTGCTAACACGACCCCTCTTCTTCATTATCCCCTGTTGCATAACACTGCTCCTGCTGTGGCACATGCCTGTGTCAGGAGTGTTCAGACACGTTGTTGCTCTAACATGCGTGTCCCATTATCCACTCCTCCATGCCTACCCTACCCCAGTCCTAGTGCCATTACACAACAGCCCTAGGGTTTCCCATCATGCCTAAAATATTAGGGACGTGTACCCCACACACACCTGACTGTGTATGTGTGCATGGGCTCATAACCTGTAAATGTCTGTGGAGGCAATAAGGGCGAGAAAACATCTGAACATTCACTATGGGTGTAAAACAGGGCACAGATCTAGGATCAGCTTCATCATACCTCCCAGTGAACACAAGCACATCTGAAGGGTAGATGCACAGACCCGGACTCAGCCAAGGCAAAACGGTTAGGGCAATTGTGTCAAGAAGGGCCTACATAATGCTTTAGGACAAGCTGAAAGTGTGAACTGCTTTGCCTAAACCAACTGCTTTGAATGTTTGCACCATTTTTATGCAAAATAATAGCATGAATGCATTTCTCATAACTAGGCCTAGTAACACCAGTGTTTCCCATAGGATTGTTTTCAGCAGTGGTGGTAAAGGGAGGAGGGGGGGTGCTACTAGCGCTAACGTAATGACATGCTAGCTGTTGCCATAGACTTCCAGTCAATGAGCCAATGACTATCCATTTAAAAGTGTATCTCGCCAGAAATAGACAGTATTCCAAACATTAAGAACATCTTCCTAATATTGGAGTTGCGCCCTCAAAACAGCCTCAATTTGTCGGGGCATGTACTCAACAAGGTGTCGAAAGCGTTCCACAGGGATGCTGGCCCATGTTGACTCCAATGCTTCCCACACTTGTGTTAAATTGGCTGGGTGTCCTTTGGGTGGTGGACCATTCTTGATACACAAGGGAAACTGTTGAGCGTGAAAAACCCCGCAGCATTACAGTTCTTGACAAAAACCGGCGCACCTGGCACCTACTAACATAGCCCATTCAAAGGCACTGACCGAAGAGGGGACATTATCTTCCAGCTGATGGCACAACTCCAGTTGCACCGCATTATTTATGTCTCATGCACAAATTCATGTTGTTACTCCTATGAACAAAGGAAGTGAAATTTTCAACGATAGTGAAAAAGACAATTATTATTATTATTATTATAGCATAAGCCTATCGATACACATTCCTACTCATTCATTGCAGCGGCAGAGCTGGTTGAAGTAGGGAGAACGAGCTTTTTATGGATTATATAAAGTGTGAAAGTAAATCACTCAAAAACAGCAGCTCTTTATTTTATTAATTGACGGTCTCTAGTTAAGGTTAGAAAAGTTTAGAAATTTCATAGCTCAAGGAATCTTTATTTTACACATGCTACGTAGGTTACTGTATGATAATCTGAGACATCCGATAGGCCTAGCGCTGGCCAATAGGTGGACTTGCTTGCTCTCCATGCCCGCCGGGAAGGCAGAGTTTGCTCCTTTAGATACATGAAACGATTTACAAAAATGGGAACAATTCGCCTAACCGGCGCGCAGGGCAGCTGAATCCGGTGCACCACCCCCCCGTAAAAAAAAAAAGGAAATCAAGGTTTTATTGTTTGGCCATTGACTGGTTGGTGACCACTTACCTACTGATTGAAGTGGATTTAACAAGTGCCATCAATAAGGGATCATAGCTTTCCCCTGGATTCACCTGATCAGTCTATCATGGAAAGAGCAGATGTCCTTAATGTTTTGAATACAGTATATTTTGAAGTGATGCTAACAAATTTACCAGGCGAGGGCCAACGCTGCTAAATGAAGAGTGGAAACACTGAACACAAGTCTACACCTCTAAGCCAAAATGGTAGTGTCACTCCTACAGTGTCTCAGCAGACTACTCACAACAACAGTACCAGAGGCCATTAGCTTTTATGGAGATTTGAATGACAGCTGATGCATAATACATTGCCAGAAAAAATGTCACGACAACATGCAGCAGCAGGTCACAGGTGTCTTGACAAAAATCTATGTGCATAATAATACGAGACTGTGGCCATGGGGACAATACAGTACGGTTTCCATAAAAATGCACTCGTTTTGCAATCAGGAAACCGTCGTTTCTTCACTATAAGTAAAAACAGCACCAAATGATGTATATTCAATGACTAGTGTCTGCTACTGTTGTACTAATTTGGTCCTTAAAGCTACTGCTTAACACTGAAGATGTATGAAACAGATTTCCTTCAGTAGTGGTTGCACATTTGTCTGTTTTAAAGCTACACATTTTGCCATGGGGCAAAGAGAACATTTGACCTTTTTAAAGCCATTTTCCTGCAATTCTACTTATTTTGCCATGGCTTATGCTGTGTTCTTATTCTATCGGAGTGACTCAAACATAGCTGATTAGTTTTAAATTTGTTTTTATAAACAATGGTTGTTAGTTCTCAAGATGATCCCATTTAAAAATATGTAGCTCCATTATCTGTTATACATACTCTATATATCTGGTTATAGTTTACACTGAAATAATTTTACCATCTCAAAAATGATTTTTTTTAAATGTAGTAATATTTTAGGGAGCGGCAACAACTAAATGAATATAGGGAAAACACATCCATCTCCACTGCGAGGGACAGAGTAAAGCAAAAGGGCTCTGGGTGACACCAAACACACAAACGACTGTGACCTCACATCCTTTGACATCAGCAGTCTTGGTGGGGGATGGTAGAGGCAGAAGGCAGTAAAACTAGCCCCCTTCCCCTCCCTTTCTCCTACACTGAGCTATGCAATGCCCTAGCAAAAACCTTCCTTTATTGCCTACGACAAAAACAATCTTCACTTGCTCCAAAAACGCCAGGTGCCCAGACAGTAGATAAGACACCCTTCCCTGCCGCCTCTTAGAGAAGGCTTTAGTCTCAAACCGTTTCTATTTGAAAAGCACATTAAAACAGCTACAGATGGTAAATGGCAACATTTTTGCCCACCTCCCCTAGCGTGCGCGCGCACACACACACACACACACACACACACACACACACAGAGAGAGAGAGAAGCAGATAAGACAGAGAAAAAAAAATAGCCAGCTAGCATTGCTCACCTCTGAAATGCATGAGGGCCACGGGCTGAAAAGGCCCATTTGAGCTCGGTGCATCCAGAACCATCACACTGGCAGCACTAGTGCCTGTCAACATCTAAGGGCTGGGGTAGAGGAGAGGGTAGCACAGGCTAAGGCGAGGAGCCAGCCTCCATTTTAACACCAAACACTCAGAGCAGAAAATGAAACTCTGCTGCAGTTGGAGGGAACAGGCTAGTTTGTGATGTCATCAATCTACAGAGTCTGATTGGCCAACCTGGGTCACATGGGGCAGGCTGTCAGAATGCATAAGCATGAGGCAGGTCGAGGGGATTTGCTGGTGGGCTGGGGAAGAGGCGGGACCTTTGCAGTGATTGGAGCAGATCCAGGAGGTCTGGCTAACAACCTCAGTGGGAAAGATGACTGAAGCTCTGAAAACCTTACCCCTCATCTCTTTTCCTTCTCTGTCTCAAACATCTACCCTGCCCCCACACCTATTACTATAAATGGCATTCCCATCAGAAAGAGCAATGTAAATAAATCAAGACTTTCAAAGTAACCCCCTATAAACAAAAAGCAAGCAAACAAACAGTGTAGGGTCGGTCTAAAAGGTTACACATTATCACCCGCCTTATCTTGGCTCTCGGAAAAGCACAGACAGTCCATTGATACTTTATACAACGTACAGTAGGTCAGATCTATACACCTATTGTTAGGCTGCATCTTATCTCTGGCTCACAACAACAATAAGAGGATACATAATGACACAGTGATTGATGAAAGACGTGAAAAATAGCAAAACACTGAGGCATTGACTATCATTCAGTAAAAGCAGAGGTCCCATGTGGGTGCGTGCACATAGATGGCCCAGGTGTAAGAAACAGGAAGCCACAGTTATAACACAGGAAGCTAGTGAGCAAATGTTCTGCCTCAGCTGCTCTAAGAGTGAGCAGTTACATCACTAACACCAGCACAAAAGGCAGACACACGGCACGCACACAACCACTATGGCTCACATTCTTCTCTTGCTCTTAGTCGTGTATGCATGTCAGACCTTTCTGCTTGATAAGACAATGACAGGAGCGTAGACTGACTAACAATGTTCGTTGTAAAGAGCAGGGACACATAGGATTGCCTACCTGTCACCAGCCAAGAATAATTAGCACCTCTGAACAGTGTCAGTAGTCAAGCTCTTTAGTTCACACCGCAAAGACCATGAAGTTGGCAGTCACAACGCCTTGTGGCAGTAGCATTGTTTGGCAATGCATGTCCGTTTGCGTTGCTTAGTGTTAACTTCTCTAGGATAGGGGGCAGCATTTAGAATTTTGGATGAAAAGCATGCCCAATTTCAACTGCCTGCTACTCATCCCCAGAAGATAAGCTATGCATATTATTAGTAGATATGCATAGAAAACACAAAAGTTTCTAAAAAACCGTTTGAATCATGTCTGAGTATAACAGAACTTATGTAGCAGGCGAAACCCACGAGGACAAACAATTCCGAGGTGTGCGTTTAAAAAAAAAATTTTTTTAGGTCACCCTCTTTTCAATGAGTTCTTGGGAATCCAGATTTCCAAAAGACTTGCTTGCAGTTCCTACCGCTTCCACTGGAGGTCAGTCTTTAAAAATTGGTTGAGGTTATTCCTTTGTGGAATGAAGTACGGCCATCTTGAACGAGGGTCACTTCATGTGTACTGTTTGATAGAGGCGCATGACCAGAAAGCTAGCTACAGTTTGTTTTCTTCCTGTATTGAACACAGATAATATAATAATAATATATGCCATTTAGCAGACGCTTTTATCCAAAGCGACTTACAGTCATGTGTGCATACATTCTACGTATGGGTGGTCCCGGGAATCGAACCCACTACGCTGGCGTTACAAGCGCCATGCTCTACCAACTGAGCTACAGAAGGACCACAGATCATCCAGTCTTCAATTTGATCAATTATTTACTTTAAAAAATACCCAAAGTTGTATTACAAAAGTAGTTTGAGATGTTTACAGGTAACTTGAGATATTTTGTTGTCACTTTGCGCAAGTTGGAACAGGTGTTTTTTTTTATCAAACACGCCAAATAAATGGACATTTTGGATATAAATGGACGGAATTAAATCGAACAAAAGGACCATTTGTGATGTTTATGGGACATATTGGAGTGCCAATAGAAGAAGGTCGTCAAAGGCATGATTAATATTTTAATTTCTGCGGTTCAACCCCTGTAGGGTTGAAATGTTCTCTCTTTTGTTTACTTTGGTCCTAATCCTCAGATAATAGCATCGTTTGCTTTCGTCAAAAAGCCTTTTTGGAATCTGACACAACACGCTGGATCCACAACACGTGTAGCTTTAAGTTGGTATCTTACATGTGATTTCATAAAAGTTCGATTTTTATAGGAATTTGGCACTCTGCATTCTCTCTGGCTTTTGGCCAAGTGGGACACTACCGTCCCACATATCCCAGAGAGGTTAAGGTCTAGATTCCAATGTTAGTTAGCTAGCTAGCTGTGCCAATGTTGCTATTTTGTAGAAAGTCATTTTTGAAAGAGATGGCCACAGCTAGAAAAAATATCTATCAAATGACGAACAATGTAATTCTCTCCATAATCCCATACTGCCACTGCCAGCCCATAGCGAAATTTTTAGCTAGCGCTAGCACAACATAGCTATTGAGCTAAGGACACTGCAATAACAGGCATTGTGATTGAATTATAATGGAAATACAATGGAAATACTAACTAACTACAGTGGAGGAAGAATCTCAAATAAAAAAATTAGTCACATTCTGTAAGGTTGTAACCGGTGTAAACCGTACAATGAAATGCTTACTTACGAGCCCCTAACCAACAATGCAGTTTAAAAAAATATGGATAAGGAGAAGAAATAAAAGTACCATGTAAAAGAGCAGCAGGAAAATAACAATAGCAGGACTATGATTCACCGAACGATATTTTTAAAGTACTTTAAGAAAGTTCTCATTTCAGTCTCCTCCATCTCCACTAACCGAAGCAAATTGTATGGATTTTGTTCCTATTAACAATGTAAAATTAACATCTGTACAGAAAGACAGATGAAGGCCACATTAGAGGAGGAACTTCTTCATGCAATTAAAGCCTTTAAGTCCGGGAAAACTCCAGGGATGGATGGCATACCAGTGGAAGTATATGAAACAAAGTTTGATATATTCAGAAGACTATTATTAGCATGTTTTAACCACTCCTACATAAACGGTGGATTATCAGACATGCAAAAAGGTCTGATATTATTACTGAAACAGGATCCAAGTGGTATATAAACTCAGCACAAAAACAAAAACCCTTTTACAACACCCTGTCTTTCAAAGATAATTCATAAACATCCAAATAACTTCACAGTTCATTGTAAAAGGGTTTAAACACAGTTTCCCATGCTTGTTCAATGAACCATAAACCATTAATGAACATGCACCTGTGGAACGGTTGTTAAGACACTAACAGCTTACAGACGGTAGGCAATTAAGGTCACAGGTATGAAAACTTAGGACACTAAAGAGGCCTTCCTACTGACTCTGAAAAACACCAAAAGAAAGATGCCCAGGGTACCTGCTCATCTGTGTGAACGTGCCTTAGGCATGCTGCAAGGAGGCATGAGGACTGCAACGCTAAGACAGCGCTACAGGGAGACAGGACGGACAGCTGATCGTCCTCGCAGTGGCAGACCACATGTAACACCTGCACAACAGCTGCCCGAGTTACACCAGGAACGCACAATCCCTCCATCAGTGCTCAGACTTGGTGGAAGATTGGGGTAACATATCACAGTAAGAACTGGCATATCTGGTGCAGTCCATGAGGAGGAGATGCACTGCAGTACTTAATGCAGTTGGTGGCAAAACCAGATATTGACTGTTACTTATGATTTTGACCCCCTCTTTGTTATTCCATTTCTGTTAGTCACATCTGTGGAACATGTTCGGTTTATGTCTGTTGTTGAATCTTATGTTCATACAAATATTTACACATGTTGAGTTTGCTGAAAACAAATGCAGCTGACAGTTTATATAAGATCCAGTCCATTTAAATAAAAAAAATTGGAGGCCTCCTACACTTCAGTGTTGAGATACAAAAATTCTAGCCAAATGCTTGGCTCATAAAATTAAAAAGGTTTTGTCAATTCATCCTAATCAGACAGGTCTTTTTTTTATTTCACCAGGTAAGCTAGTTGAGAACAAGTTCTCATTTACAACTTCGACCTGGCCAAGATAAAGCATTACAGTGTGAACAGACAGAGTTACATATGGAGTAAACAATTAACCAGTCAATAACAGAGGGGGAGACAAAAAAAATCTATATACACTGCTAAAGAAATAATAAAGGGAACACTAGAATAACATCCTAGATCTGAATGAATGAAATATTGTTATTAAATACTTTTTTCTTTACATAGTTGAATGTGCTGACAACAAAATCACACAAAAATGATCAATGTAAATCCAATTTATCAACCCATGGAGGTCTGGATTTGGAGTAACACTCAAAATTAAAGTGGAAAACCACACTACAGGCTGATCAAACTTTGATGTAATGTCCTTAAAACAAGTCAATGAGGCTCAGTAGTGTGTGTGGCCTCCACGTGCCTGTATAACCTCCCTACAACGCCTGGGCATGCTCCTGATGAGGTGGCGGATGGTCTCCTGAGGGATCTCCTCCCAGACCTGGACTAAAGCATCCTCCAACTCCTGGACAGTCTGTGGTGCAACGTGGCGTTGGTGGATGGAGCGAGACATGATTTCCCAGATGTGCTCAATTGGATTCAGGTCTGGGGAAGGGGCGGGCCAGTCCATAGCATCAATGCCTTCCTCTTGCAGGAACTGCTGACACACTCCAGCCACATGAGGTCTAGCATTGTCTTGCAATAGGAGGAACCCAGGGCCAACCGCACCAGCATATGGTCTCACAAGGGGTCTGAGGATCTCATCTCGGTACCTAATGGCAGTCAGGCTTCCTCTGGCGAGCACATGCGCGCACATGTGCGGCCCCCCAAAGAAATGCCACCCCACATCATGACTGACCCACTACCAAACCAGTCATGCTGGAGGATGTTGCAGGCAGAACGTTCTCCACGGTGTCTCCAGACTGTCACGTGCTCAGTGTGAACCTGCTTTCATCTGTGAAGAGCACAGGGCGCCAGTGGCGAACTCGCCAATCTTGGTGTTCTCTGGCAAATGCCAAACGTCCTGCACGGTGTTGGGCTGAAAGCACAACCCACCTGTGGACGTCGGGCCCTCATACCACCCTCATGGAGTCTGTTTCTGACCGTCTGAGCAGACATGCACATTTGTGGCCTGCTGGAGGTCATTTTGCAGGGCACTGGCAGTGCTCCTCCTGCTCCTCCTTGCACAAAGGCGGAGGTAGCGGTCCTGCTGCTGGGTTGTTGCCCTCCTACGGCCTACTCCACGTCTCCTGATGTACAGGCCTGTCTCCTGGTAGCGCCTCCATGCTCTGGACACTACGCTGACAGACACAGCAAACCTTATTGTGCAGGTAGAGATACTGGTGTGCTAAAGAGCAGAAAAGTAAATAAAATAAAAACAGTATGGGGCTGAGGTTGGTAGATTGGGTGGGCTATATACCGATGGACTATGTACAGCTGCAGCGATCGGTTAGCTGCTCAGATAGCAGATGTTTAAAGTTGGTGAGGGAGATAAGTCTCCAACTTCAGCGATGTTTGCAATTCGTTCCACTCGCAGGCAGCAGAGAACAGGAAGGAAAGGCGGCCAAATGAGGTGTTGGCTTTAGGGATTATCAGTGAGATACACCTGCTGGAGCGCGTGCTACGGGTGGGTGTTGCCATCGTGACCAGTGAACTGAGATAAGGCGGAGCTTTACCTAGCATGGACTTGTAGAGGACCTGGAGCCAGTGGGTCTGGCGACGAACATGTAGCGAGGGGCAGCCGACTAGAGCATACAGGTCGCAGTGGTGGGTGGTATAAGGTGCTTTAGTTACAAGGCGGATGGTACTGTGATAAACTGCATCCAGTTTGCTGAGTAGAGTGTTGGAAGCTATTTTGAAGATGACGTCGCCGAAGTCGAGGATCGGTAGGATAGTCAGTTTTACTAGGGTAAGTTTGGCGGCGTGAGTAAAGGATGCTTTGTTGCGAAATAGAAAGCCGACTCTAGATTTGATTTTGGATTAGAGATGTTTGATATGAGTCTGGACACCTCGGTACTTATAGATGTCCACATATTCTAGGTCGGAACCATCCAGGGTGGTGATGCTAGTTGGGTGTGCGGGTGCAGGCAGCGAACGGTTGAAAAGCATGCATTTGGTTTTACTTGCGTTTAAGAGCAGGTGGAGGCCACAGAAGGAGTGTTGCATGGCATTGAAGCTCGTTTGGAGGTTAGACTGTGTCCAAGGAAGGGCCAGAAGTATACAGAATGGTGTCGTCTGCGTAGAGGTGGATCAGGGAATCGCCCGAGAATTGAACCCTGTGGCACCCCCATAGAGACTGCCAAAGGACCAGACAACATGCCCTCCGATTTGACATGGTCTGCAAAGTAGTTGGTGAACCAGGCAAGGCAGTCATTAGAAAGACCAAGGCTACTGAGTCTGCCGATAAGAATATGGTGATTGACAGAGTCAAAAGCCTTGGCCAGGACGATGAAGACTGCTGCACAGCACTGTCTTTTATCGATGGCGGTTGTGATATCGTTTAGTACCTTGAGCGTGGCTGAGGTGTACCCGTGACCGGCTCGGAAACCGGATTGCACAGTGGAGAAGGTACGGTGGGATTCGAGATGGTCAGTGATCTGTTTGTTGACTTGGCATTTGAAGGCCTTAGATAGGCAGGGCGGGCAGGATGGATATAGGTCTGTAACAGATTGGGTCTAGGGTGTCTCCCCCTTTGAAGAGGGGGATGACCGCAGCAGCTTTCCAATCCTTGGGGATCTCAGATGATACGAAGGAGAGGTTGAACAGGCTGGTAATAAGGGTTGCGACAATGGCGGACAGTTTCAGAAATAGAGGATCCAGATTGTCAAGCCCAGCTGATTTGTATGGGTCCAGGTTCTGCCGCTCTTTCAGAACATCTGCTATCTGGATTTGGGTAAAGGAGAAGCTAGTGAGGCTTGGTCGAGTAGCTGTGGAGGGGGGGTGAGCTGTTGGCAGAGGTTGGAGTAGCCAGGAGAAAGGCATGGCCAGCCGTTTAGAAATGCTTTAAGTTTTCGATTATCACCGATTTATCGGTGATGACCATGTTACCTAGCCTCAGCTTGGAGGTGCTCAGTTCTCCATGGACTTTACAGTGTCCCAGAACCTTTTGGAGTTAGAGCTACAGGATGCAAATGTAATGTCTGCCTGAAAAAGCTGGCGTTTGCTGTGTGTATTGGTTCATGACTTCCCTGAACAGTTGCATATCGCGGGGACTATTCGATGCTATTGCAGTCTGCCACAGGATGTTTTTGTGCTGGTCGAGGGCAGTCAGGTCTGGAGTGTACCAAGGGCTATATCTGTTCTTAGTTCTGCATTTTTTGAACGGAGCATGCTTGTCTATGATGGTGAGGAAGTTACTTTTAAAGAATGTCCAGGCATCCTCAACTGACGGGGTGAGGTCAATATCCTTACAGGATCCCCGGGCCAGGTCGATTAGAAAGGCCTGCTCGCAGAAGTGTTTTAGGGAGCGTTTGACAGTGATGAGGGGTGGTCGTTTGACCCCGGATACAGGCAATGAGGCAGTGATTGCTGAGATCCTGATTAAAGACAGCAGAAGTGTATTTGGAGGGCAAGTTGGTCAAGATAATGTCTATTAGGGTGCCCATGTTTACAGATTTAGGGTTGTACCTGGTGGGTTCCTTGATGATTTGTATGAGATTGAGGGCATCTAGCTTAGATTGTAGGACTGCCGGGGTGTTAAGCACATCCCAGTTTAGGTCACCTAACAGAACAAACTCTGAAGCTAGATGGGGGGGGGGGGGGGGGTCGATCAATTCACAGATGTTGTCCAGGGCACAGCTGGGAGCTGAAGTGGGTCGGTAGGAGGTGGCAACAGTGAGAGACTTATTTCTGGAGAGATTCGTTTTTAAAATTAGAAGTTCGAACAGTTTGGGCATAGACCTGGAAAGTATGACAGAACTTTGCAGGCTCTCTCTGCAGTAGATTGCAACTCCTCCCCCCTTCTGCACTTCTATCTTGACGGAAAGTGTTATAGTTGGGCATGGAAATCTCCAAATTTTTGGTGAGGCATGAGGAGTTGAACTAGGGTTTCCATTGTAAACTTAAACAATGATAACTAACCTGAACAACAGTTTTCATTGACGATACATTGGAGATAATACAAGACATGTACTGGAAACAATAGAATACTATGACATATCTGGGGAAAAAGGCATGGTTTTCATAGCTGATTTTGAAAAGGCTTTTGATAAAGACTTGAGTTTATATATATAAAATGCCTAGAATATATAAATTTTGTAGAATCTCTTAAAATGGGTTTAAGTATAGTAACCCTATGTAAAAAAAAATATTTAAAAAATAAATAATGGCTACATCTTAGTAAGTTTTAAACTGTCAAGAGGAGAAAGACAAGGTTGTCCACTATCGGCATATCTATTTATTATTGCCATCGAAATGTTAGCTGTTAAAATTAGATCCAACAATAACATTAAGGGATTAGAAATCAATGGCTTAAAAACAAAGGTTTCATTGTACGCTGAGGATTCATGTTTCTATTAAAACCACAATTAGAATCCCTCCACAGCCTCAGAGGATCTAGATACTTTTGATAACCTCTCTGGATTTAACCTGTTACTCCTACCCCCTTTTTCGAACATCCTGTTAAAAATCGCGCAACATTTCAGCGCCCTGCTACTCATGCCAGGAATATAGTATATGCATATGATTAGTATGTGTGGATAGAAAACACTCAGACGCTTATAAAACTGGTTAAATTACAGCTGTGACTAACAGAATGTGCGTTTCATCGAAAAGTGCAGGAAAATCTGATCACTGAAAATGGGAAAATATATCCATGCGCCACTTCAACCCATTGTTAAACATAATCCACATTAAATGGGGCAGAGGTTGCAATACCTACAGCTTCCACACGATGTCAACAGTCTTGTCATTTGCCTACGATTTGTTTCTTGGTCAAACAGACACAAGGCAGCGCAGTTCTTCCGGTCCCCGACCGGATATTTTGGTTGAGATTTACCCGGACATTATTTCCAGACGTACAGCTATAGAATATACATCGCCTTGTGATCAATTTAATCGCTTATTAACGTTTACTAATACCTAAAGTTGCATTACAAAAGCATTTCGAAGTGTTTTGTGAAAGTTTATCGTCGACGGACGATAAACTTTCCCATAAAAAAAAATGACGTTACATTATAAAACGCTATTTTTTTCGTTGATCACAGTCTTCATAGATCGATATCTAGGCTATATATGGACCAATTTAATCTTTAAAAAAAGACCCAATAGTGATTATGGGACATCTAGGAGTGCCAACAAAGAAGATGGTCAAAGGTAATGAATGTTTTATATTTTATTTGTGCGTTTTGTGTAGCGCCGACTATGATAATTATTTTGTTTACGTCCCCTGCGGGTCTTTTGGGGTGTTACATGCTATCAGATAATAGCTTCTCATGCTTTCGCCGAAAAGCATTTTAAAAATCTGACTTGTTGCCTGGATTCACAACGAGTGTAGCTTTAATTCAGTACCCTGCATGTGTATTTTAATGAACGTTTGAGTTTTAACGAGTGCTATTAGCATTTAGCGTAGCACATTTGCATTTCCAGATGTCTAGATGGGACGCCTGCATTTCAGGTTGGAGCAAGAGGTTAACCAAATTATGGTGAATGTGCTACATTATGTATTGGATCACAAAGAAGTTTACATTACTGTGTAGTTGACCAATAAAATGGTCGGACGGGGATGTTGACATACTCAGTATTCTTATCATGATAGAAAGAAATTCTCACTCCAACACATTTTTTATTGAAAGTTAACAAAAATAGATAAGATCTTGCCATCAAAGGGGGGGGAATAATAATATATATTTTTTAATAATCGCCCTGATTAACTCTAGTCACATCACAGTTTACTTATTTGCTTATGGTTTTGCCTATACCTAGTGACCCACTTTTTAAATTACTACATTTACATTTAAGTCATTTAGCAGACGCTCTTATCCAGAGCGACTTACAAATTGATGTCAATTATTGCAGCCCCCTGCCATAATTATAAGAACAAAAAATTATATTTGGAATGACAAGCCAGGGCCTATTAACATAACGAATATGAATTCGGAGGGCAGAAATCAGTCATACAAAAGTTACTCAAATCCGAAATGGTTCTCTAGGAAATTGCTAAGAATGTCTCACCCCATGTGCAAAGGCAGGCCTTTTTTCCCCTTTATTCAGATGACACTTTCCATTACTTGAAAACTATATCTCCAAAATATCGTTATTTTTTAAAAACAAGGGGGGGGTAGAAGCTGTTTAGAAGCCTCTTGTACCTATACTTGGCGCTCCAGTACTGCTTGCCGTGCGGTAGTAGAGAGAACAGTCTATGACTAGGGTGGCTGGAGTCGTTGACAATTTCTCAGCCTTGTGTAGAGGTCCTGGATGGCAGGCAGCTTAGCCCCAGTGATGTACTGGGCTGTACTCACTACCCTCTGTAGTGCCTTGCGGTCGGAGGCCAAGCAGTTGCCATACCAGGCAGTTATGCAACTAGTCAGGATGCCCTCGATGGCGCAGCTGTAGAACCTTTTGAGGATCTGAGAACCCATGCCAAATCTTTTCAGTCTCCTGAAGGGAAACAGGTTGTCGTGCCCTCTCTTCACGACTGTCTTGGTGTGCTTGGATCATGTTAGTTTATTGGTGATGTAGACGCCAAGGAACTTGAAACTCTCAACCTGCTCCACTACAGCTCCGTCGATGAGCATGGGGGCGTGCACGGTTCTCTTTCCTGTAGTCCACTATCATCTCCTTCGTATTTACTGTTGTGTCTATTGCATCTGTGCACTTAACCAGCTAACATCCCATAACTTACATTGCACATGAAGTGTGACTGGCTCATGACATTTAACTGATATATGGAGAAAATTCCAAATTCCATACTCCGGTCCCCACGTGGGGGTTTGTGCTCTCGGATTGGGGAAAGGGAGATACCTAGTCAGTTGTACAACAATGCATTCAACTGAAATGGGTCTTCATTTAACCCAACACCTCAGAGAGGTGCAGGGGGCTGCCATAATTGACATCCAAATCTTCGGCGCTCAGGGAACAGTAGGTTAACTGCTTTGCTCAGGGGCAAAACGACAGATTTTTTACTCTGTCAGCTCGGGAATTTGAGCCAGCAACATTTTGGTTACTGGCCCAACGCTCTAACCATTAGGCTACCTGCCGCCCATTGGTTCAAAGTCAAGTTGTTGGCCGAGTCTACAAGTAGAATCAGCAGGTTTGTCGCTACCTGCTCAGCACGCAGCAAGTACTGCTTTCTGTCTAGCAAGAGAAGGAACACCCTCCCACTGTGATAAGTACCCATCGGCAGTGAGATTCTTGGCATGTTTCATGCTTTCCCCCCTACTGTGGTTTCTGACCTAAATCAAATAGGTGAAGTGAGTCATAGTGCAACTTGTGAACTAAACTGCGTTTTCAGAAAATGTTCCAACAAAGCGGGATTCCTTAGCTTTGTTTGTAGCAGGGTCGAACTGAACATGACCAGTCAGGTTAGCTGCTGCGTGTTTTCGATCTGGATGTTCTGTGTCCAGGGTCACTATAGGAAGGTATGAGTAAGTATGTATGTTGCTATAGATACAGACTGAACCAACAGTCTTTACATTAGACCTGAAGGAGGCTGCGTGTCTATTGGCAAAGTAGCACATGGGGAGAGAGCTAATGTCACTGTGCGCCACACTGAATACTCTGCAAGAAGGTTAAAGGAAGAAGCCTCTCTCTTGTAAGTTAACTAGTACCATTGGCAGTATTCAAGAGGAGAATAGTTGGTAAATGTATCTTTACCAGTTGAACTAATTACAATGATAAAATACTGATAACAGGTCATTCAGTTTAGTTATATAGGAATTCCTGGTTTGTGTGAGGTGGAGCTGATATTTGGCAGTCTCAGCCTCGTACATAGGTTTACGGTACGTGAACTAAAGATTGCAGGCCTGCATAAGACTAGAGCAAAGCAACTGGTGAAGTAATCTTCTGTTTTAGCGGTTATGGGCAGCCTAGCTGTGTGAAGGGAAGCTTTTTGTATACAAGAGCTTTGAAATGTTTGAATCAATGTAATTTCTGGATTCAAGTATTTAAAGTGTGTGTGTGGTGTGTAGGGATGGACATAAAGTACAAAATACAACTACAAAATACTCTAAAGACCAATGTTTCAATTAAAATACATGTACTTTAAAATATATTTGGAAGTAGCCGAGCTAAAAGCAACAACATTGTCAGTAACCGTTAAAGAAACTTCTATGACTGTGATATATTGTTTATCCATCTTCGTTGAATGCACTCTCACTCTGGATAAGAGCATCTTTTAAAATGACCAAAATGTAAATATGCAAAACTGAACTGCAAAGCACACTGGGTATTTCCATTGACATCGTTTCAGGGCGGAGATCAGAGTAAGTCAACATGTTATGCAATGGTTAATTTTTAAATTACATATAGTTAATTTATCAGATGCTCATATCACACCATAGTCCCATCAGACTTGATGTAGGGTATACCAATGTAGGGTGAAAGAGGGACACAAAATGTTGAACTGCTATAAAGAAATGGTATAGTGAAGTATTTTGAAAAACAAATTACAGCTTTCAAAAGTATCTGTTACAAAATACACTGGAGTGTAGTTCAATACATCATACAAAATCCTCAGAAGTCATTCAAATACATGCAACAGAAACACCGGCAATCTGTGTGTTGTCTTGTTCTTCTATCCTCGTGTCGACCTGAAATTCCCAAAAGTCCCCACAAGGATAGTAAAACAAGACATTCTCCCTTGTTAGGACATTTCCCATGTCCACACAAGGACAAAGGCTATTTTAAGCTTAGGGGTTAGGTTAGGGTTTGGCGTTATTAGTTAACGTTAGGTAAAATTGGATTTGGAATGGAAATACATTTTAGGTCCCCACAAGAATAAAAAAAAACAAGTGAGTGAGTGAGTGAGTGAGTGAGTGAGTGAGTGAGTGAGTGAGTGAGTGAGTGAGTGAGAGAGAGAGGTTTCTGGCCTACTTAGTCATGGGGCATTCTCCTGTCTGAAGAGCTGTTGTTCTTCTGATAACCAAAGAGTGAGTGCGTGCAGTCTATCCTCCAAACTCTCATTTGGCACAGGCCACCGGGCTCCAGCCATTTATATAAACTCTCCTGCTAGCTTCTGCAGAACAACTGGACTAAACTTGTGACACGTCAGGCTACTCTGGCTATAACAACAAGGTCTGTATTGTAGCGATTTCAAAGATGTGTCAATGGAAGTAATTGAATAATTATTTTATGAGTCTGCTGACACTTCACCACGTTCTATTGACCTCAAGCTACTACTGAAGCCATATGTCATCCAGCCAATGACTTGAGTTCAGTCACACAGAGTGCAGTTCCTCCGCTCTGAAACAACAGTTCCTCCAGACAACAGTTCCCAACAGAGAGCGAGAGAAACTGTATCCCTCCCAAGACAGCTCCTCTGTCACAGGATCTCAAACAAAAACACAAGCTGCTGTTCGTTCCTTTCTTCACCACATTTTGGCAAACCATTGCAGTGGTGGGAGAGTTGAGAGCCAAGTGGGGGGTTAACTAAAAACAGACACTCGTCTGAAACACTGTGGTGTTGTTTTTTCCCCCAATGTAGCAAGTTGCTCATGCTTATCAAACTGTGGAAAAGGTCAACATTATCCTGGAACAGCTTTTTTTTTTTTTGGCATTACCACCACGTGAACAGGATGCAGACTGCATATTCCACTAAGCAATAATGTGAGGTGGTATCAGGCTGCATCTTCCCCTGCCTAGTCAGTCTGCTGTCAAAAAGAGGCACCTACTAAAACTCTGTGGAACACAAAATAAACAACCCCTAAAGTTCATTGTAGCTCTCGGAAATCAGCTCTTCAGCTACACAGAACTAACTCTCCAAAAGCAGCAGCACTCTACCTCTTCATGTGGCCCAGGTGTCCAGAGACAGCCCATTGGTAAAGCTCTATGAAGCAGTAGAGTCTGCAGTAGTTCAGCCATTCAAAAAGCAGCAGCACTAAAGCTCGGTGTAGCCTGACTGCTGCTGTCCAAAAGAGTCCATCTCCATCCAGAGGAGAATGTGTGGAATGAAAGCAGGCCTTGCTAGGTACCTGACTGCCTATTAGGACAGGACCACTGGCAACACCCACAAGGTCATGGTCCATCGGACAATATTTGCAGAACAACCTTATCAAAAGCCCTTGTTGGGCCCATGGATGTGACCAGCTGTTATCACGACTCTGAGCTTATCGAACTCGTAAAGAATACATTAACACAAGAGAAAGGAAACAAAGGTATTACATGATCAGAGATAAGTGTCTGCCTGAATGTAACCGGCCTGACAGAAGACACAGGGAAGAGTGAGAGGTGTACAGGACACACTACCACTGCTGAAGCAGTTGGCTTGCGTGGTTACTCTAGACAGAGTTGAATGTATAGACAGAAACTAAAGCAGCTCTCCACTTTGCCCCAACTCTTAAACACCAAATGTCCCATGTTATTTCAAACCCTGCATCTAGGCCTAAGTACTGCACGTGTCCTGTCCTTTTCACGTGGTGTAGCATAGCTTATGTACTTATGAAATCTGCTGGACGTGCATACTGCACACATATATACTAGTTTGCCATGGACAGTCAACTGCATGCCAGTCACTCACAATAGTAACATTATAACACTGCATAGGATTTGCATACGCCAGTGCTGATATTGTCCATGAGAAATGCAGGGGAGGGTAGGTGGGTTGTAATGTAGCTCTCTGCCAGCCACCCGCTTATCTGGCAACCGGCACATCCTGAAACAAGGACCTGGCAGCATCAAAGCCTTATCTCTGGATTACCCCCTAAATATAGACACTTGTTTTAAATCCAGCGCAAAGTCAGAGCCCTTTACGTCCACTGTTTGTTTCCACGTCTTGAGCAACGCTGTCGGAGGTACATTTTATAGCATAGCAGAGCAGTGGAGAGGTACAGAGACTTGCACAGAGAGCGAGAGAGAGTGATGGTGACGTTGCTGTGATTTACATCAGAAAATAATGCAAGAGAGCTTTTGGAGATGGCAGGCAGCTATGCTAAAGCGTTCCAGGGTTAAACCTAGAGGATAAGCCAGAGCTGGGGGTAATGGGACATGGGTAAAGGGACAGGGGCCAGCACATACATCAGTTGGGGAGGGCTGAGAAACCAAAACAATGCAGGATTCAGACCATTGCCTAGGTAGCTTGATTTATTTTCAATTATGGAGTGAACAGAAACAAAATATATGTATTTGAATAGGCCGAGTTAAGGCTAGCCTAGATTAGGTCCAATCGTACCTTTGAAGGCAGGCAGCTTCTGAAGCTCTCTGTTGTTGCTGAGGCTGAAGCGGGACGAGCTCTGCCTCTTGTCCTTCTTGACCGGCGTCTGGGAACCCGGCTGCTTGCCCTTCAGCAGCTGAGTGGCGGGAGGGACGCTGTTACTGCCTTTCCTATTGGAACCCTGCTGTGTGGAGGGGGGGGGGGGGGGGCATGGATCAGAGCATGAACCAAGGTTTGTTCATTCGACACCAAACAAAACAATGAATCGGAGGGACTATTCATTTTTATCTAATTTCCAAAGGTTTTTCTCTACTGAACACAACCCCATGAAGTGTCGTCCCGGTCCCCCCTAGGTTAGATATGAAAACTGGTAAATGTGGGCAGTTTCTTATAGTCTTGTCCCACCTGCCTGCTGGTATCCTTTAAATCACCACATATACACCTGACAGGGCTGTCTTTCCGCTATGGAGTTACATCAGAAGGGGGGATATGTCAAATTCACTGAACTCAACTAAATGTTGCCTTTCACACTACGACAGGGGTTTAGGGTTTTAGGCCTTCTTAGTGAGCAGCCGGCCTGCCGACTGTCTAGTAATGGGAGGAATAAAGCTGCTGGAACACATGACGGGCCTGGATTACTGACCCATGACACAACAGAAGGTCTTCTCTGCAGCTGATTAATTTACCCAATGTGTTAGCTTCCTAACTGTATACCTTCATAGCGGTGTCAGCTTCATATACTGTATTAGCTTCATACTGCAGCTGGTCAGGCCCTTGGGTAAGAAAGTGGTGTGGTTCACATCCAAAAAACACAGGAGACAAGATAGGAAATAAGTCTAGCTACATGTAACCAAAGAGGCAGACATGGCTGTTCAGAAACAAGCAGAATAAATATCAACAAACTTCTCTGCTTGCATCTATCGACCTGTTTGACCCAGCTCAAACAATGAGAAGGTTGTGCCAGCTCAGGCCATTGGCACTTAAACAAAGTGTATTACTAAGCCTGAACCAGCCTGTATAATATGACTCCCATGGTTTCATTGTCATCATCCCACTGACGTCAAAAGCTTAGAACCCCAGTGGCCACAAGCATCCCAGAGGAGAGCGGACCTGGCTGTATGCAGAGGGGTTGGATTGGGTTGTGGGAGTAATACAGCGATTTCAATTCGACACAACGCTGGCACATTAACAGATCGGCTGCATGGCTGATGACACAGAGTACAGATAGATAACCCCAGATTACACCCCCAGAGAGAGAGAGAGGAGGGAAAACCGTTTCTATGAGGGCTTAATCACTGACTGGTGTATGTTCCTGTGGATTCATGGCCATATCTACATCTTCAATACATCTGATTTTAACTGGACATAGATAGCCTTCTTAAATTGTCTCAGATCACAATGGTAGTAGCTAATGTTATGCAAGCATTCTTTATATTCTGACACAGTAATGGGATAGCGGCTACCATGTTTTTGAAACGGACAACCAGCCTCTCTACATACGAATCAGGTTCATATCCACTGCTTGGGTAGACCATATATATTTTTGGTGCTGTAGTAGCTAACGTTAAGTGTTTCTTGCACATGCATAGACAGGTTCTCAAGAGCTAGCGAGGCGTTTAGTTACCTCATGGTCGTTTTCTTGACCTCCAGTTTTTACAACTTTTCCCGACTCCTGTAAAGAAAACATACTTTAGACATGCCTTATTCACAAGTCATTTAAGTAATGTGTAGGGACAGGGGGCAAGTTGACTAATGTCAAACGCTAGCATTTCTTCATGTTTACATTCCCAAGCAAAGCTAATATTTGACAGTTTTGTTGAAGTTGAACAAGTTATTTAGTAACTTTAAGACGTCAACTTTAAATTGTAGCAAACGTTAGTTATGGATTTATGTCCCTCAAATCGTACTGTACTTTTTGTTACAAATAATCTGACTAGCTACATGCAACTAGCCAGCTAACGGTAGCTATTCAAGTTAGCATAGCTAGCTAACATTAGCTAGTCATAATGGGACATTGCAAATGTCGAGTCGATGGCCGCCTGTTCGTAGTTTAAAACATTAAACGAGTTGTTGTACATTCCACTACTCGTATCTGCTGTTTTGCAAGCCAACTCCCAACGTACCTTCTCTTTTTTCGCTTTATTCGGCATTGCAAAAATGTAGCCGCCCTCGTTCCCTCTCTGACGCTCTCCAGAAGCTAAAGCCTAACAACGTTTAGCAGTTCTTCTTCTTTGGTATCATGGCGTTCGCATATTTTGTTTGTGCATGCCGCCACCTACTGTGCGGTAGTGTGTGGTCGATCACGTTATATTTTGTGATACAAAAATAAAAATGAAAGAATTTCACCACCAATTAACCTACACCTATGTAACCTACCACTATTTAATAAAAATCACCCCCACATTTCACTACTTCGCCCCTTACTGATCCTATACCAGGCTGACGGCCTGGGAGGGTGTTCAAAACCTTATGTCTTCTGCAGTAAAACCTCTACACCCAGTGGCGATATTAGCATGGGGTGGGACGAAAAAATGTAATAATGTTTTATGCATGCCAGCAAAGCCACTCTAACAATGCTAAACAAAACATGGATTGCACTGTTGGGGACTACATATAGCTGTCCCAACAGCAGAGCTTTCTTTTAAACCCCATGAAGTAAATCCTTGCTATCAGAGGAGCCTTGCCTGCCAGCGAAACTGTTCATTCACCCTCATGTACTGCCTTTTAAAATAACATAGCTGATATGGCTGACTTGCTGAGGAGCCTGAGTGTTGTTCATGATGTTGACATGATCAGTCCAATCAAAGCTACGGTAGATATAACGTGATTTGAGTAATTTTATCTGTGGCCAATGATCCTGCCCCTTCTTGGATAGGCACTTCTAATGTAAATCTATGGCAGCAACCAACGGGGCTTGAACTTTCTAGCTCTCCCTGTAAATTTGGCGGTGACGTAGTGTCCCATGAGTGATGGAACACTAAACCAATCACGGCGCAACTAGAGAAGATTACCAACCCCTACGCTCTGTATTTTCCCGATGGCTGCCCTTCCACCACAGAAAGCACTTTATTAACTCAAAATATATATTTATACATATTTATACATTGTTATACATTGTTAAACTGCGTATTAATGGCAAAATAACATGCAAAACAGGTGGGGCTCAAAACATGTGGGCTCTGCATCTATTTTCTGTGATTTACATTCCATTTCTGTGGTACAGTTGATAAGCAAGGCAAAGAATGCAAAGAAGCCAACCTTACTGAAGCACAAATTCATATCACTGTATGGGCCTAGGCCTACTGCTCACCTTTGACCGTTCATCCTGCGCTCTCTTCACTGACTCAGCATATGACACATTCTCCTCTACTCTGACCCTGGCAACCTCCACCTGTCTCTCTTGCACTGGGCACTTCTGATCCCCAGCAACATCGGCACCCCCACAATTGAGGCAGTTTTTTCCCACCAATACTACACAACTCAAAAGGATAGATGATGTCTTCTCCGTTTCACCATACTCGCCACCGTGTCTGTGTCGCACCAAACGACGGGTGTCACAGACAGGGAATTTTCAATTTCAGTTGCTGCATCTCAACACACCAACCCAGTAATCACTCCTTTCAAAGGCGCCCTGTTCTGGAGAACAAAGCAAGTCACAGGTCTTGTTCCTAGACGTGTGATGAGAAGAGCCCGCTACCTCTGGACAGAAGTCACAAGTCATCTTTGAGCTATCTTCACAGATTTAACAGTACACAACTTATTTTCTACCCAGCCTGAGACTACATATGGATCAGCCAAAAGGCAGGGATCCACTGGCTCCAAAAATGTCACTGCCACTGGGCATGAATCATCCTTTGCATGATCATTGGGGCAAGGCTCGGACTCGGAGGGCTTCACCATACCTGCCACCACAGGTCATCCATCCTCACTCTCATCAGGTTAAAAATCTGAGCCATCAGAGACAACAGAATACAGTTTGTACTTGGCCATTCTTCATCAACACATATCTTCCCGCTGCAGCCAACTCTTCTCATTCTTCGCTGCCATTTCCATAGCATTCTGTTCACCATGCTCATGCCACGCCTTCATCCACTGTACTGCTTGCAGAGCATTCACTGATGGCCTTTCTCCAATACCCAACTTCTGTAATTCACTAGTCTGTCTGTCTCTGGCCTCTCCATGCTCCCAAAATGTGGGCTACTCTGTCTCACAACTTGTCTCACAACTTGTCTGGATGAAGCATCAGAACATTTTCGCCTATCCTCGCCGATATATTGGGCTGCTGTCAGGCGACTCAACGTCTCTTAACAGACAGTGCTCGAGTGTGCATGGGAGCACCAGCCCATTGGCACCCGCCCTGCTGGCAAAACACGTTACAACTGCAGCTTTTTGACATCAGTCAAGTTGGATGGGTGTCTATCTGGCTCCTACTCCAACATGGCAGTTAGATAGCAGTTTTTATTTTGTATGGTTGTAACTTTAAATTTTCAGCTGCTGGAGACATATAGCAAATAGTATGTAGCTGGTACTAGTATTGCAGTTCCTCATCATGTTTAATATGCCAACTCTCTGTTAGTCTGTTTGGGATAGCATAGTAGATGCCATGACAGTGCATAATGTTGTGTTGCATATTTATTCTGATTAGGGAGTTCTCCTTCCATTCGTGGTGTCTATTCATAGGCTATGCAACTGTAATTGTTATCGTAGACAATGATTGTAATGCAAAGTATTTGTCAGCACAGTAGGGGAGAGTGGAGTAAGTTGAGCCAAACGGTTAAGTTGAGACACCCACAAAATGTATAATTAATAATTTGACCAAATATTTAAGAGGTCATTTCATGGAAGAAAAGGAGAAAAAGTGGTAAAATAAATAACTAATTTCCCTTGATGGCAGGATGCTGAATGTAATGGCTTTAAATCAACTTACCCTACTGACAGAAGAAGCTGTACACCATTATAACTTTGGAGTATTTGTACAGTATTCAACTAAACCGCTAGAAAAGCAAATTTTATTTGAAAACACAAATAGCAAAATGAAGCAATGAAATTGGTTAACGTGGTAAACTTTATTATTTTTTGGGTCCCCAACATTTGAAGTTCGTATCAATTCGAGAAGATATTTACAGTCAAGTCATACAGTCAACACACAAAATAACATTGGAATGTCAATAAATACAAAAATGCTTGATACAATTCAAGATACAAAAAAAAAAAAGTGTCAACAGGCTCTTGTTTTTCTTCAAAAGATTTTAACATTTAGAGGAATTAATCTGAACTGCATGTGGTCAATGCGGGTCAAGGGATTTTGGATCAAGTAAGAGGGCAAGGGGGGAGCATTCCAGGGTTATGAACAAACAAATTCATCCTGTCAACACTACTAGTGCCAAAGCTAACTGCCATAGTTACAGTAACACAGCAGCTGAGCAAGCTGGTCTAGTCAACCTCCTCCATCCTGGATGTATCCTCATCTCCCTCCAGTTGAGGCATGTCCTCGATGGGGGCTGAAGTTGGCTCCTCAGGGGTCAGCTCATCCTCGTCAATACCTGGACAGGGGAAGAGGGGGAGGAATGAGTCACGGTCAGTTACTGAAGCTTTAACAAGGTTCTCTCTCATATCTAGGCCACTTAATGTTAAGTATAGTGTACTGGAGGGCTAGATGGAGACAATATGACCTTATTGATTACACCAACATGGGTCCTTCAGATCAGAAAACACAAAAGGACTACAGGCAAAGGGGTTACAATTGATCACAAACATCGTCCTTGTTTGAGCAAATCAACTAACCCAGGCCTAGCTTTATCATCCGGTAGATTCGGTTGGAGTGTGTCTGAGGGTCATCCAAGGTGAACCCAGAGGACAGTAGAGCCGTCTCAAAAAGCAGAATGACCAGGTCCTTCACAGACTTATCATTCTTATCAGCCTCTGCCTTCTGCCTCAGGGTCTCCACAATGGGGTGGTCTGGGTTGATCTCCAGGTGTTTCTTGGCAGCCATGTAACCCATGGTGGAGTTGTCCCTCAGGGCCTGGGCCTTCATGATCCTCTCCATGTTGGCCGTCCAGCCGTAGGTGCTGGTCACGATGCAGCAGGGGGAGGAGACCAGGCGGTTGGACACTGTCACCTGGGGGGGTTATTAGGAAGATGATCAGAACAGCATTGAATCAGGCAATCGTCGTACTGTCAGTGAGCTTGTAAATAAAGTTGGGTTTATTGGTGACATTTTGAGGTAAAGTGAAGCCTCCTGACATTTGCCTTATCAAAAAGGACCTCTTCAGCAAAATGATATCTGTAAGCAGTGTGATTAAGCGTCCTCACCTTCTCAACTTTCTTCTCCAGGATGTCCTTCATGATCTTGCAGAGGTTCTCAAACTGAGACTTCTGCTCTTCTTGTCTCTTCTTCATGTCCTCATCCTCAGGCAGCTCCAGACCCTCCTTGGTCACAGAGACCAGGTTCTTGCCATCGTACTCCTTCAGCTGCTGGACACAGTACTCATCAATGGGCTCAATCATGTAGATCACTTCCAGGCCGGCCTTGCGGAGGCGCTCCACGAATGCGGAATTGGCCACCTGGTCTTTGGTCTCGCCTGGAACATGCAGTAGGTAAAGAAACTTGAGCAAACAGGTTCCTACCATCTGACAACCTATGAACTGGGCTGTACAGTGAGGAGTGTTTCCTCACCAGTGATGTAGTAGATGTGTTTCTGGGTGTCCTTCATGCGTGTGACGTAGTCCTTCAGGGAGACCATCTCGTCCCCTGAGGCTGAGGTGTAGTAGCGTAGCATGTCTGACAGCCTCTTACGGTTCTGAGAGTCCTCATGGATACCCAGCTGGGAAAGAAAACACAGATCTAAGTTAAACAACAAGTCACCCAGAAAGTATCTTGGTTCATTACGAGACTTTTACATTTTCCAGGAAGTAACCCAAAGTTCTGACAAATATGATACCTAGAAGGGGCTTGTTTGTTGCCTTGTGTCAGTAAGGTAAACGTCCTTTAAGAATAGAGCCAGATTTCACAATTCCGGAGGACATGAAAGGTGTGCCCCCTGCATATTGTTTTAACTTGGAATCCAAGGCCTACCTTAAGATTTATGCAAGAACTAACAATATGCCATAGAGGCTGACCCTAGTTATGCAAACCCACTTAAGCAAGACAGAAGATGGCGGTAAGGAGCACTCTGAGCGACAGGGCCCAAAGCAGCTTACATCAGGTTTAGAGGAGACAAGATGGCGAGGGGATCAGACCAGTTAAAGGTTAGTGGAACATTCCACAGCTACACCTTTCAGAATGTTCCCCAATGATTCTTCAAATAACAGGTGGGTATATGACATAGTATCCACCTAGATTTTCTCCTACATCCTATTATACCACTAGATACAAGGTGACTGTCGCAACCTAGATTTAGTTCAGGCTGACCTTGAAGGTAATGTTACAATGATGATAGCTAATGTGTGGTGAGCATGTTGGCACAAAATGGTTGCCGTGTACCACCCATGTAGTGGGTGCTGCTGTTAGACATCAATTGTCTGAAAACTAGTGAAAAGCTCTGTATAAATAATAGAATCCATTATTACTATGTTTACAGTGTCACATTAGTATGAAACTGACCTTGATGTTCTTGGAGAACTGCTCGTAGTACTTCTTGTAGTTCTCTCCGTCCTCTGAGAGTTCTGTGAAAAGCTCTATACACTTCTTGACCAGGTTCTTGCGGATCACCTTGAGGATCTTGCTCTGCTGCAGCATCTCTCTGGAGATGTTCAGTGGGAGATCCTCAGAGTCCACCACACCCTTGATGAAGTCTGGAGAGAACGACCAAGACAATATGGGTCAGATGAGACTATAGCTGTGTTAATTATTCACAGACCTGCTCTATGTGAGCATCTACTTCAGTTCTATCTGACTTACTGAGGTACTCAGGGATCAGATCATCACAGTTATCCATGATGAAGACCCTCCTGACGTACAGCTTGATGTTGTTCTTCTTCTTCTTGTTCTCAAAGAGGTCAAAGGGCGCACGGCGAGGCACAAAGAGCAGGGCACGGAACTCCAGCTGGCCCTCCACTGAGAAGTGCTGTAGAAGAAAACAGAAGGTCAACAACTAACTAAAACAAATCTTCATGTACACTGTATGCCATTATGAAATTAGCTCAAGCATTATTAACTGACCAATATTGGTACTACCTATGACTTTACAAATCAGAGTGAAACTTTGTAAATAGTGTGGAAATGTATTCTGTTGGCCAATATAAATAGAATATCCTCACCTTGACAGCCAGGTGTTCCTCCCAGTCGTTGGTCAGGCTCTTGTAGAACTCTCCGTACTCCTCGTTGGTGATGTCATCAGGGTTACGAGTCCAAAGGGGCTTGGTCTTGTTCAGCTCCTCCTGGTCAATGTACTTCTCCTTGATCTTCTTAGTCTTCTTCTTCTTCTTGTCCCCACATGCGCCGTCGTGGCCATGATCATGGTCATCCTCCTCGTCCGAGCCTACATCCTCGATATCAGGTTTGTCCTCCTCTCCTTCCCCATCTTTCTTCTCCTTCTCCTCCTCCTCCTCCTCCGCCTCATCATCACTCACTTCCTTGTCACGCTCCTTCTCCACCTGAACAGAGAGGATCATGGGCAAGTTAGGGGACAGAGTTGGTGTACAGTAAGTTATTTTTAGAGGGTAGTTGGCCGGAATATTTCATTCACTGTGTCTGTTTCACATTTAAATATAAAAATGAAAAAAGTGAAAAATGTTATTAGCATCAATTTATCGTCCAATCAGTTACTTCTCCAATCTGAAATCTCTTCTTACCCCCTTGACCTCTTATGTAAATCTGAAAGGATACTTGAGATGTACTTCCAACAACATAGTAATCACTCAGTGGAGTTCCCACTACATATTGGGGTTGATTACACATTTACATTTAAGTCATTTAGCAGACGCTCTTATTAATCCACTCACGCCTACTAGTTCTTACAAAGAGTGTGATGGGGTATCCGATGAACTGGGAGTGCTTCTTCACGATTTCTTTGACCCGTTTCTCCTCACAATATTCTGTCTGGTCATCCTTCAGGTACAGAATCACCTTGGTGCCACGACCAATAGACTCAGCTATAGGAGAGAGACATGGGAGTCAAGTCAGCGTTTAGGACAGACCATACCAGGAAAATAGTCTTAACATAGAGTTAAGTGGTACAGTTCACTGTAAAACTATAATCTGTCTTTACCTGACGTGTCGACTTTGACGGTGAAGGATCCGCCAGCAGAGGATTCCCAGATGTACTGCTCATCATCATTGTGCTTGGTGATGACAGTTACCCTCTCAGCCACCAGGTAGGCGGAGTAGAAACCCACACCGAACTGCCCAATCATAGAGATGTCAGCTCCAGCCTGCAGGGCCTCCATGAAGGCCTTGGTGCCAGACTTGGCGATGGTTCCCAGGTTGTTTATCAGGTCGGCCTTGGTCATGCCGATGCCGGTGTCAACCAGGGTCAGGGTGCGCTCCTCCTTGTTGGGAATGACCTCGATCTTCAGGTCCTTGCCAGAGTCCATCTTGGTCGGGTCCGTCAGGCTCTCATAGCGGATTTTGTCCAGAGCCTAGTAGTCGATTGAAAATAAATAGGTCTAAATACATCTGAATTTTGATTTCACATTGACCTCAGCACAAGATTAACAAAACTCTTAATTATATGTAAATGTATCCTGCAGGCTACGTCAATATTTTATTGTGTTTAATAAAATATGAATTTAAACAATCTAAAGATACTTCAAATATTAATAGTGGTGCAATGAACTAGGAATGTAAGACAAATGCCTGTGTATTTTATGAATTGTCAAATAATACTAAACTACCAAGAAGTCTAAGTGCTTGCGGTGTCTGAAGTACTCACATCTGAGGAGTTGGAGATGAGCTCCCTAAGGAAGATCTCTTTGTTGGAGTAGAATGTGTTGATGATCAGCGACATCAGCTGGGCGATCTCTGCCTGGAAGGCAAAGGTCTCTGCTTCCTCCTCCATCGGAGCGTCATGGGCTTCCGGCATCTGTGGAGACAGACACACACTCTGAGAAGGAGACAACACAACACGCCAAATTGTCTTCTGACGGGTTGCAACACTCCTTGGACTGTCAGTGCAGCCGAAGTTGTGCAATCTGACATCACCGTCAAAAACACATTTTTCAACTCCACCCCAAATGAACCACTGTGTCAGTATGGTCATGGCAGTCCAGACAGCTCCATCAGGTCAACGGCAGGCATTGAGTGGCTAGTAGGGATGTTACTGACACAATACTAGTTCTCCAAACCATAAGACATGGCTGGACCTGACATTTGCGTTTCAGACTTAAAAAAGGTCCAATGCAGTCATTTTAATCTCAATATCAAATAAGCAAGTACCTTACTGTGATTTTTTTTAAACCATTTTAATTGAAAACAGCAACAAAAACAGCTTTTTAGCAAAGAGTTATTTTCTCAAGCAAGAATTTTGCTAGGACTGTCTGGGAGTGGTCTGAGTGGGAAACTGAAAACTAGCCATTATTGGCAGAGAGGTTTGGAAGTTTCTTTCTTATTGGACTATTTTAAAGGTGTACTATGTAAAAAAAATCACTGAACCATTTCCTGGTTGAAAAATTCAAATAATTTCAGTTCATGTGACAAAACAAGAATCATTGTACAATCTAAACTGCCGTGAAATATATTTTCTATAACAATTTTATGCTGTTTGAAACTAGTGTACAAAACCAAAAGTAAGATGCAAAATCTAAACTTTAGGGAAGCATAACAATAGCGCACATAGAACAGATCTACCGCTTCTTAGACTTGCTTTCAATGAAAATTCAGATCATTAACTCACATTTCTATATGCATTTGGTCAGGTCACCCAAAAAGTTACATATTGCATCTTACCACCTGGTGATGTCACCAGGCAGGTCAAAACTCCATCCCACCAAAACAGGCTGAAATGTCAGGTGTTCTTTTCAAACCGCTCTTACACTAAAAGGGAATTATCGTAATTTTCTAAATGTCACAGTGTTATTGCAACCTCGGTGTGGAAATATATATAAAACACAGGAAATCACGTTGACAGCACTGGGCCTTTAATGTGTGCACTAGCTCGTGCACCTGCATGGAGTTCCGTGAGGGATTTATAGCTTAAAACAGACAGATGGTGTGTGACAGACTCTCCTCTCTGTTCCTCACAGCTGCATTGACTTCATGACTGTAATCCACCAAATGCAAACCATCAGCAGTTAGTGCATTCATCTAAAGGTAGCAAGGTGAGACGACCACATAGTCATAAATATAATCCCCCCCTAAAAGTATGAACACTTTTCCAAATGTCTCCCTCAAAATGTAATAAATATATTCTTACATTTTATATAGCTTATTTCAAAGAGCAAAGTATTCAACAAAATAAACTGAAATAAAGTAATTGTAAGGAAATTACATCAATGGCTAATTGTCTACTCTGAACAGGCGCACTATTATATAATAGAATATTCTACATTCCACACTGCTGGTAAACTATGGAAGTACCAGCTATAATGACGATGCGTTAATAAGCAACAGTTGAGGGACGGATATATATATATATATATAAAAGAAAACTCATTCATTGTAAAATCTCAGTGTAATCTGACAGAAAAGCACGTGGTTTGAAGTAACATCGGACAAACATGCTCCACCTGCCGGTTGGTACGGTAAATAACATGATTCTAGAACCTACCAGCGCATAATCCGTTTCTATCATATCGCAATCTCCTGCTCGCGACTGTGTACTATAACGAGTTATGTTTATATTTATGAAGTTCCTACTTGAAGAAATATTATCCAAATCGTGATGAATAGTTAATATTTAGTAAAGTGAATGAAAATCATTTTCGGGAAATGATCAAAGTGTGACAGACAGTCAAGATCCATGACGGGATATACTGCAGGTTTTATAGGTCAGCTTCATAGTATAATGAATGCAAACGTATGGATGGTGGGCTATGCTGAAATAATGTAAAGACATTAGGAAAAGTACAATGGAATTCATTGCAACAAAATAATGTTTTGGGTGGATTTTTCTGATGGCAAAGAAATGAAATATAATCTATATATTTCGTTAACAGACTGGACTACCACTGGCTGTATGACTTGGAGAGTGACACTCATCTTACTGTTGGAAAATGTTATTTCATTTCTTACCTTACTGTGGATGGAAATGTCCCTGTACTCTTCTTCAGAAGTTGGTTCCTGACCAAACACAACCCAGCCAGCTAACGCCAAAGATGGGGAGAGGAGGACAACTGGCAAGGTTTTATCCCAGCTGAGTGTCTTCGAGAAATCCTCAGCTTCTAGAACCGTCTGGACTCTTCCAAAACTGTGCTTCTACAGTGTGTAGGATGAGTGTGTGCACTGAGAGGAGCGATGGAATGTCAATCAAACGCTAGAACTCTGTCCACGCCCCTCTTGCATTCAATTCTGTGAAGGCGGGTTTATGGGCGTGGCGACATCAGGGTTCATTTTGTATTTTATTTTTAAAAATCAGTGTTAATACCTTCATATAAACAAACAGTCATTGGTACAGTACATACCAATATAGTGTCCCTGTGTTGAATTTCCACGGCAATATCATGATAACTCAAAAGAATTCACAAGAAAACAAGATGACATGTTCATCATCATGATAACTCAAAAGAATTCACAAGAAAACAAGATGTGAAATACTGTCATTACAGGGAGCACTTAGGAGAGGGTAAGGTGATGCAAAATAAATAGTCCATTCATCCATCTCTGAGATATTAAATTGTGTTGAATTATAAACATGCCTGACATCACAATAATCCAGACTATTTGAAAAAGAGGATTCAACAACCAGAAAGAGACAATGTAAGATATTTTTCTAAATACATCTTTATTATAAATCTTGTCGTTTTTCATAGAAAATAGCTCACAGTTACAAAAAGACAAGTCAAATCCCTGTTGATTTAACATTAAATAGCCTATTATTAAAATACAGTTGAATAGGGTATACTATATGAATAGGCAGCCGGTATACTATATGATTATGGTAGTGATTAATTATGATTGATTAAATACAATACTTTCTCCACAGCTCAACAGTCATGGAAAATGTAAATTGGAAAGTCTATTTGGGACAAACAAAAAAATTACTTACAAAATAAAGAGTTAAAAGGCAGAAATAAAATGATGTACTTCTGTAATATCTTTAGTCAACTTCCTCCATTCTAGAGGTGTCATCATCTCCCTCCAGGACAGGCATGTCATCCTCACTGGGCTGGAGGATGTCCTCCACTGCTGAATCATCATCATCGATGCCTGTAGATGGGAAGAAATAGCCTACATTAGAAAACCATGTACTAACTGCTATTCAAAATCCATATTCCTTACCATTGTACTACCATGATATTTCTGTCAGTTACTTGGTGTTTGCAGCCCTGTCTGTATATTGCTCTAGGAGACTTTCAATCCCATCAACCAAGACAAAAGCTGAGGGCGAATAAGCTTGATCAACTCACCCAGGCCAAGTTTGATCATCCTGTAGATGCGATTTGCGTGGGTCTGAGGGTCGTCCAGTGTGAATCCAGAAGACATCAGAGCAGTCTCGAATAGCAAGATGACCAGGTCCTTCACGGCTTTGTCATTCTTGTCGGCCTCAGCTTTCTCTCTCAGAGTCTCGACAATAGGGTGGGTTGGGTTGATCTCCAGGTGCTTTTTGGCTGTCATGTAGCCCATGGTGGAGTTGTCTCTGAGAGCTTGAGATTTCATGATCCTCTCCATGTTGGCTGTCCACCCGTAGGTGCTGGTCACAATGCAGCAGGGGGAGGAGACCAGGCGGTTGGACACTGAAACCTGTCAATATTGAAAACAGATGATTAGTAGTCATAGTGACGATTGTTGTAAGTGGTCTGATATTAAAAGGTGAAGACACGTTGCAGAGGGATTAGGTTAAGGTAAATTGTGCTTGTACCTTCTCAATTTTCTTGTCCAGGATGTCCTTCATGATCTTGCAGAGGTTCTCAAATTTAGAATTCAGCTCCTCCTGTTTCTTTTTCTCATCCTCATCCTCAGGCAGCTCCAGACCCTCCTTGGTCACAGAGACTAGGTTCTTGCCATCGTACTCCTTCAGCTGCTGGACACAGTACTCATCAATGGGCTCAATCATGTAGATCACTTCCAGGCCGGCCTTGCGGAGGCGCTCCACAAAGGAAGAGTTGGCGACCTGTTCCTTGGTCTCACCTAGAAGAGGATACACAGTTATTTACATTTGGATTGCCCTGTTTCTTTCTCAAGTTTTCAATGTAACATTGATTTAACAAAGGAAAAATAATGGAGAGAAAGAATGTAGGGAAGCTCACCAGTAATGTAGTAGATGTGTTTCTGGGTGTCCTTCATGCGGGAAACGTAGTCCTTCAAGGAAACCATTTCATCACCGGAGTTGGAGGTGTAGTAGCGCAGCATGTCTGACAATTTCTTGCGGTTCTGAGAGTCCTCATGGATTCCCAGCTAAAAGGTACACAACAATGGAAGATGTTAAAGCTAAAGCTCCCTCAAAAAGAGAAGGAGAAGTTTGGGAGAAAATCTGTAGTACCTTAGAAAAGCCATTTCAAAGGGAGGAAGAGCGTACCTTGATGTTCTTAGAGAACTGCTCGTAGAACTTCTTGTAATTGTCCTTGTCCTCTGAGAGCTCGATGAAAAGCTCTATACACTTCTTGACCAGATTCTTGCGGATCACCTTGAGGATCTTGCTCTGCTGCAGCATCTCTCTGGAGATGTTCAGGGGGAGATCCTCAGAGTCCACCACACCCTTGATGAAGTCTGGAGAGAACGACCGAGACAATTGGTCAGACATCTTACTTACAGCTACATTTGAAGTCCTGCTTGAGGTAGGTGCTCAGGAGGTATCCATGAAAGGTTTAAGGAACAGTACTCACTGAGATACTCTGGCATCAGCTCGTCACAGTTATCCATGATGAAGACCCTGCGCACATACAGCTTGATGTTGTTCTTCTTCTTCTTGTTCTCAAAGAGGTCAAAGGAAGCCCTCCTGGGCACAAAGAGCAGAGCGCGGAACTCCAGCTGGCCCTCCACTGAGAAGTGCTGTGGGAATAAAAAGATAAACATTGACTCATGCAGTCCTAATAATATATTCATTTATAGGTTGGATCAAGAGTTTTCGGGTTGCTATCGTAGACTCACCTTGATAGCCAGGTGGTCCTCCCAGTCGTTGGTCAGACTCTTGTAGAACTCTCCGTACTCCTCATTGGTGATGTCATCAGGGTTACGGGTCCAGATAGGCTTGGTCTTGTTCAGCTCCTCTGCGTCAATGTACTTCTCCTTGACCTTCTTCTTCCTCTTGTTCTTGCTGTCCTTGGTGTCCTCGTCCTCATCAGAGCCGACGTCTTCGATCTTGGGCTTGTCTTTGTCCTCAGCTGCAGCATCTTTATCAGCCTCCTCATCCTTTTCTCCCTCCTCAAGGTCCACCTCCTTCTCTCTAGACTTCTCCACCTTGATGAAAATGTTCATGTTATTAAAACGTTTTAAGGAATTGCCTACTATAGGGAGCAATGTTTGGGTCCACTATTATCGAAAGGTTACTTTCCTAGTTTATACAGTATATTTCAGTTAATCTCCCCAATATTTTACATTTACATTTTACATTTAAGTCATTTTGTTACAACTAAATAAATATAGAGCTCTATTAGAACTTACATAGAGTGTGATGGGGTAGCCAATGAACTGGGAGTGCTTCTTCACAACCTCCTTGACGCGCTTCTCCTCACAGTATTCAAACTGGTCCTCCTTCATGTGCAGGATCACTTTGGTGCCACGGCCAATGGACTCACCTTCAGGTCGGACAAATCAGACTCACACATTGGATCTAGGCTTACTACCTTTAGAATAACATTGTTGCACAGCAGATTCAAGCTATGCAGGAAGAGGGTTTATAGTGTTGTATTGGAGAAATGTGTTTGTAGTAGCATATTAATCAATACTGTTGAAAAGGCTTACCAGTGTCAACTTTGACAGTGAAGGAGCCACCAGCTGCAGACTCCCAGATGTACTGCTCATCATCGTTGTGCTTGGTGATGACAGTCACCCTCTCAGCCACCAGGTAGGCGGAGTAGAAACCCACACCGAACTGCCCGATCATAGAGATGTCAGCTCCAGCCTGCAGGGCCTCCATGAAGGCCTTGGTGCCAGACTTGGCGATGGTTCCCAGGTTGTTTATCAGGTCAGCCTTGGTCATGCCGATGCCGGTGTCAACCAGGGTCAGGGTGCGAGTGCGCAGGTCAGGGGTGACCTCGATCTTTAGGTCCTTGCAGGAATCCAATTTGGTGGGATCTGTCAAGCTCTCATATCTGATCTTGTCCAAAGCCTGTCAGAACATGAAAAAAAGAGGTCACAATGGTAAAAAGAAGTCTCTTGGTTGATAGCTTGAGCTAATTTAACAAGGTGGTTAGCATGCTAACTCTGAGCTATAACTTGTTTTCTCTATTGGCTCAGAGTGCAGTGTATGAGTGGTTGGTTACTAAGGTTAAATGTTATATGGGACAATTCAGCATTATGATTAATCTACTCACATCTGAGGAGTTGGAGATGAGCTCCCTAAGGAAGATCTCTTTGTTGGAGTAGAAGGTGTTGATGATCAGGGACATCAGCTGGGCGATCTCAGCCTGGAAGGCAAAGGTCTCCACTTCCTCCTCCATGGTGTGGCTGGCTATCTCTGGCATCTAGAGAAACAAAATGGCAGACATTGAAATATCTTTAATTGTACTTTTATTATCCTAAGAATGGCTGAATATCCTTGTATTAAGGCTATTCAGAAGACATGCTTTTTAAAAGCACTTTATGCTTTTTGCTGCATTTTGCAATAAGTCTTGCTTCAGCGCAATTGAAGAAAATAAAACTTATAGTAGCTTACAAATAGTCATTGCAGTAAATGTTGCCTTTTTAAAGCTTTTAACATCTGGAGACACCTGCTTTTTTCTAGAAAGCCTCAAGTCTAGTCAGCCACATGGCAATGAGAGATAGAAGTGCTGAGGAAGAAAGGCAGCTGTTATACAGCCCTCCATTGGAGGCTCCTGTTGCACAGGCACCATCTGTCAATCAAGGCCTCTGCCATTTGAAAAGAGGGTGGAGTTTACAGAATCTTCACACCCTCTTGCCAACAGCTGTAGTGGTGCCATGTGAATGTGACTAAGATGATGTAAGACTTTTGTCTTGAATAGAGAAATGTTGAGTTTTATTATGTCTTCAGCATGGAATCTACTATATGGTTTTGTGTTTTATTTAATTTCAGCAAAACTATTATAGTTGCTCTTAAAAGTCCTGATTGTTTTGAAGCACTGATATACTGAGAAGTATTCATCAAATGCCATTAACATTCTTCCCCATTGAAGACACTTTTTCCTAAAGCAGCATCTTTTCCATAAAAATGATTGAGGCTTCATAAAACTACTTTTCCCAGATCAATGCATCTATGAATCCATCATTGCGCTTCGCTTCAAACTGACTATATTAGTCATATAGGTTCTGGTCTAAGATACTTTGAGGTCTGATAAATGCATTCTTTAATAACTTGTTATAGGTGACTTGATTGTAATTGTTCTCTGTGCCGACTGCCAAGCCTCTCTTCTCGTCCTTCTCTTCAGCTGCCATGTCTCTCTCTCCCTCTAACCAGGGTCATATTCCATGTGCTCATCTCTTAGCATGCTCACACAAAGGGTTCTACCAGACCCAGGAAAACGGTCTGTTAAATTCTCCCAACTGATTTAATGCTATTTCAGATGAATACGGTTCAATTCTTCCCCGGTATACATTATTCCGTATGGAGTACCAACATACTGTAGGCTGCTTGTTTCCTGCTGGTCTTTCACCTTTATAAAATTAATGCATAATGTATATCCATAATATTTTCTATTGACCTTCCTTACACTCCTGAGTTGCAAGTAACTATTCGTTTGGTTTGCCTTTCATCTATCTCCCTCTCCCTCTTACCTTGACTAGATAAGAATGTGCTCCTGTGCTTCACTTGGCGTTTTCTGATCACTGTAGATTGAATCTCAGAGCGTCTCTGCTGTTCCTTTGCAGACAAATCTAGTATTTAAATCTCTGTATTTCACTGGTCCTAATCCTCTATGGATTCAGGTGAATGTCCTCTCACTCGCTGTATCTGAGGACCCCTGGGCCTGCTCCTGTCTTTTTATACAAGAGGCTCTTTCTCGAAGCTCCCATTCAGAAGCTTCCAGAAGGAATGCCCAGTCCCACTACAGTATAGAGTAAGGGGGGCTAAAGAAAGGACCAGTAGGGTGAGGGTGATAGTGAGAGCTGTGAGGGGTCTGTCGCCGTAAACCACATGTGTCCTTATAGGGCAGCACAGTCACAAGGGGTGCCTGTCACTCAGGGGCCAGAGGCGTCCTGATAGCGTCTGTCAGGCCTGGCCCAGCAGGCCCCACCATAGCCTTTCCAACCACCTGCTCCCACCAGAACCCTTCGGACAGACAGACGCAGGGCAGAAGGCCTTGGAAAAGATAACAGGCAACAAGTCTTTTTTTGGCTAGTGAGATTGAGAAAGAATAGCTGATGTGTTAGAGTAATGGTTCAGTTCCAGGCCACGGAAACTGTGTTGGGAGATTGGCTAAAGAGTTTACTTCCACAGTCTTTGATCCTGTCTATCCACATGCATGTCTATAGAAATAAATCATTTTGCGTGGTTTTACCTCAACAAGAGGGCCTTTTTTGTGTCCTAATGGTGACACTACTGCTGATTTAGTTATAATGATGATATAAACAAGATGTGGAATATGTTGATTTTGTTTGAGTGGAACATGAGTAGGCTATTTTCTCTGCATTGTTGGAAAGGGGCCGTAAGTGAGCAGTTCACTGTTAGTTGACACCTGTTGTTTACGAAAGCATGACGAATACAATTTGATTTGATTGATTTGAAATTAGAAAATTTATATCATGGAGAATGAGGTACGATGCAACTCGTGTCTTAATTTTTAGCAGTCATCATGGTAAGACAAATGTCAAATCATGAACATACAGAAAATGATGGAAAAGACCAGAATTCTCCGGCATGTGTGTTTGAGCAGAGACTGCCCAGAGGATGGCACTATTAGCAACAGGCGAGTAAAGCAGTATGTATCTAGTTGTTTGGAGAAGTTGCATCCCTCCCGATGTCTGGAAACATTGAGAGGCAACTGCTAGAGGAGACAGAACAATTACATTTTGACTCAGATCATGATATGGGGAACTTATGGACCGGACAAATAATGAACGTTAAGGAATACATGTAATCGCTTGCAACTCTGATGATTGGGACCGGATGACTCGAGTATGCAATTTGAATGGTAATAAACGTATTTAATTCATGCAAACGTATCCTTACATTTGGGTTAGACGTGTTCCCTGTGAGTTATTTTCAATTCAGAAGAATTGTGACCAGATAAAATAGAGATCTGATGTTGCATGGATGAAGAGTGGGCTACAGACGAAAATAATGTAGTAGGCTCGATCAAATGAATTAAATATGAATATCAACAACATATAACATATATTTGATTTATATAACATTTTTTGGTTACTACATGATTCCATATGTGTTATTTCATAGTTTTGATGTCTTCACTATTATTCTACAATGTAGAAAATAGTTCAAAAAATAAAGAAAAACCCTTGAATGAGTAGGTGTGTCCAAACTTTTGACAGGTACTGTATATATATATTATATATATATATTTTAATGTTTAGCTCACATTATACAATTTAAAACTATGTGTTAAGGTGTCTGTAATATAATACACGTACCAAAAATGAATTTAAACATTATTCAAGCATTTATATAACTTCCAAATCTTCTTATTTTCTTCTTTTTTTTTTACGGAGGAGGAGTACCAAGATGGGTGCGCGTTGGCTTTTAATACCCAGTCTCGGTCTATCATCCAGGATGAATACACATCGTTGGTAAGATCCGGGTTTTGGACAGGATGAACGCCAATTTCCAAGATGGCTGCGGAGGGAGGAGGGAAGGAGATGAACGAAATTAAAACTCAATTCACCACTCGGGAAGGTGTCTATAAACTCCTCACTCACTCCGAATATAGCCGCCCGAACCGGGTGCCTTTTAATTCACAGGGCTCAAATCCGGTAAAAGTCTCATTCGTGAACGTGAACGACCAGTCAGGCAACGGCGACAGAATCTGTTTCAATGTGGGCCGGGAACTGTACTTTTACATCTACAAAGGCGTAAGAAAGGTAAACAGCACTCAAAGATGACAACCTTTATTATTAAAAAACTAATGTGCGTGCTCTAATGCATAGCAATATGCTGTCCAGTTGAGAAGTTTCACTGACGTGCGCAGATAGCTAGCCAGAGTAGGCCACTTAGCTATGGTGGCTAACTAGCTAGTTAGTAGCATCGCCACAGTTAGTTTTGCCCGCACCCTGTGGAGAAGTGCTGGTATGTGCATATCGCCCACCTAGTTAGCCAACTAACCGGTTCGATTCAAGTGAATGGTCTCTTGGACTTTTTGTTTTCTCTAGCTATGTGAATATGCACGCTTTAACCTTGGAGCTGCCCGTCTTCAGTTCTGACATGTTGATTGACATCTTCTGCAGTTGCAGAGTACGTTAAATGCGACACGTTAAGTAATATACATCTTGTGTATTTTGAAGTTAGAGTGATAACTGACAACAGTGGTGTGTTTTTAGTGCTCTTTTTTATTTACTCTGCACAGGTTCTTTGCGATCATAGAATAGTCAACTACTGTATAGACAACTAGTTATATGTCCTATGCTAGTCCTTCAAGGCCCCAAAGCCAGCTTGGTACTGTTTCTTGTGAAAGTGTTTGGTTGGAAGCGACCTGTGTTTCTGGATGATGATATGCAAGTGATTTGTCTGGGTCTGATAGTGGCAGGGATGATGTCATTGCATCGAGCTGTTTAGGGCATCTCGTGATAATGACGATGATGATATGTCCTATTGTTTGTGTCTTCACATTTCTAAACTTGTTCAAAACATAAAACAAGTGAAACTTCATCACATTGTCAGACACCATTAACGTATCGTGTGTTGTGGCTGCTTGGGCATTTCTATTGTTGTGATGAGGAAGATGTTGGACTGCTTCTAGGACTTGCTGTGTTGGCCTAGTTGGTGTTAACATGGGTACTTCGAGGATGGAGTAGATTTGTGTGGGTGATTGTAAGATATTTTAAGTTTAAGTTATCACCTCAATTTTTGTAAGTGTTTCTGACTAATGGATGTTGGTTTTAGTGGTATACCGGGGTATTTGGAAAGCCATGGGATGGTTTTTCAATATCGTTGAAATTGTCTTCGAACATTTTTTTAATACATTTGAATATTTGAAGCTACTTTTCAAGTAAATAACTGCAGTCAACTTGTGTAATATATTAATAATTTCAGCTGTCACATAATGTTTCATTATGAAGCTTCCCGGTCGGCCCCAGTCACGTGGTGTTTGTTTACAAGCACACAACAAGGAGACCTTGTTAGTCACTCACTGTTGTGCAGGAAGCACTGGGTGATATAGTTTCAGTACGGAATTCACAACTAAATGTTTGCCAGCTAGATATCTTGTAACTTCTAAGTTAACTGTCTAAAATGTGCCAAATGCTCTGCAGTTGTGCATTTGATTTGCTAATGTAGTAGCTATCTGGCAAAGTGATTAGTTGGCTTGGACGGTATCCAGATTGTTGTACCTTCATACTGACCTTGTGCGATTCCGGGATATTTGGTAATACTGGCACAAGGGGTGCATTTTTTTCAAACCCCACTGAGCCTCTGTTATCCGAACGTTAGCAATGCTAACACGTACATGTAACATCCCATAGAGAATACAAACTAAATGCAAACGAGCACATTGCAAACATTTTATACATTCTCTGACCTGAACTGTCTGCAGGAGGGGATTATCTGCTGTTACCAAGAGAAGCTTGATTTTGGAAGAAGCTAACCACTAGGCTTTGGCGGTGTATATCAGGCTATTTGGCAATAGCCACGGTACATGACTGAACTGAGGTCTCTGTAGTCCTTCCTGTAATCAGCGAAGACTAGAGGGATATTCTACAAAGCATGACCAATGAGTTAGCCAGTGAGTTAACTTCCCCAACTATTAAAAAAAAAGATAAGCAGGAAATCGGCATGGTCTAATTTGTCTGAACAACCAGTAGGTTTCCTGGATTTCCTAAGAAACGCTTGAAGTCTGGACCCCAGTTATAAAACTAGGGCCAAGAGGTTTTCCTGGTTAGTTCATGCTGACAGGAAAAACTATTGTCCCTCATCAATATCGCTACCCATCTTACGGGTGATAACCTAACCTATACTTTCTGGGGGCCTCAAATCCATCTACAGCGTCCTACTGTACCACCAACTACCTAGTACCAACCAGCTATCCACAAACTCAGTGCTCTTAGATGTTTTACACCTATGAATTTGACAACTGCTGACAACATCAATTTGACAACAGCTGTTCTTTTGTGCTGCTGCCATGTTGTCCTGCTGCCATGTTGTGCTGCTGCCGTGCTATGTTGTCTTGGGTCTATTTATTTGGTGTTGTCTCTTTGTCGAGATGTGTGTGTTTTCCTATATTTTTATATTTTTATCCCAGCCCCCATCCCCGCAGGAAGCCTTTTGGTAAGCCGTCATTGTAAATAAGAATGCGTTTTTAACCGACTTGCCTAGTTAAATAAAGGTTAAATAAAAAAATAACTGACATAACCCCCTCAGTGTTTACACAAGCATCTGTCTGGTTAGAATCAAGTTGTCTCGCCATAGGCCTGTCTCTGCCCAAGACAACTGTTGGTAGACACTGGCACTGCAAGGTAACCTATATTTCCCCACTGGAATGGACAGCTCTTTTTCTGTCTGTCCTGTCCTGTCCGTCCGTCTGTCTGTCTGTCTGTCTGTCTGGTCTGGTGCGGTGCCTCTGAGGTAGCCTAATAAAGCAGAATTGGCAGACATGCGATACCTCTAATGCCCTTGACATAATTGTCCTTGGGCAAGTTTGACAGAATGTTGCTACTTGCTAGGTAATGATTTCTAGGTCATCGGGATGTTTTTTTTGGGGGGTTGTGTGAAGGATGGTGGAAGTCCTTGGAGAGAAGTAAAGGAAGTGGTGGGGCTGAGGCTACTTGAGTTCACTGCAGACAAGAGGTCCAATGCTTTCATGTCTGTATTTCAGTTGGCTAATAGGCCTTCTGTTGCATTACCACTGGTTCTCATTAGGTCAGTGCAATACCTGCAGGTGTTATAGTGACAGGAGTGGCCTTGTAAAATCACTGAGGTGTATGTTGAACTAAGATAATTGCTAAATGTGATTCTGACTGTGTCTTGTGTTTCTTCACAAGGCTGCTGACCTGAGCAAGCCCATAGACAAGAGGATCTACAAAGGAACGCAGCCCACGTGTCATGACTTCAATCCCCTCACGGCCACGGCGGAGAGCGTCTCCCTGCTGGTGGGCTTCTCGGCTGGCCAGGTGCAGCTCATCGACCCCATCAAGAAGGAGACCAGCAAGCTCTTCAATGAAGAGGTGGGTTCAGCAGAGTTCACTTTAGCCAGACTGGCTAAGATGAGTCTCCTGTGACTGAATATCAAGTAGAGGTCTACCCATTATGATTTTTCAACGCCGATACCGATTATTGGAGGACCAAGAAAATGCAATACCGATTAATCGGCCATTTAAAAAAAAAATTTATTTATTTGTAATAATGACAATTACAACAATACTGAATGAACACTTATTTTAACTTAATATAATACATCAATAAAATACATTTAGCCTCAAATAAATAATGAAACATGTTCAATTTAGTTGAAATAATGCAAAAACAAAGTGTTGGAGAAGAAAGTAATATGTGCCATGTAAAAAAGCTAACGTTTAAGTTCCTTGCTCAGAACATGAGAACATATGAAAGCTGGTGGTTCCTTTTAACATGAGTCTTAAATATTCCCAGGTAAGATGTTTTTGGTTGTAGTTATTATAGGAATTATAGGACTATTTCTCTCTATACTATTTGTATTTCATATATCTTTGACTATTGGATGTTCTTATAGGCACTTTAGTATTGCCAGTGTATCAGTATAGCTTCCGTCCCTCTCCTCGCTCCTACCTGGGCTTGAACCAGGAACACAACGACAACAGCCTTCCTCGACGCAGTGTTACCCATGCAGAGCAAGGGGAACAACTACTCCAAGTCTCAGAGCGAGTGACGTTTGCAACGCTATTAGCGCGCACTCCGCTAACTAGCTAGCCATTTCACATCGGTTACACCAGCCTAATCTCTGGAGTTGATAGGCTTGAAGTCATAAACAGCTGCTGTCAAACGCACGAATGTGCTGTTTGAAGGACTGCTTACGATCTGCTGCTGCTGCCTACCACCGCTCAGTCAGACTGCTCTATCAAATCATAGACTTAATTATAATATTATATTATAACACACACACATAGGTCATTAATATGGTTGAATCTGGAAACTATCATCTCGAAAACAAAACGTTTATTCTTCCAGTGAAATACGGAACCGTTCCGTATTTCATCTAATGGGTGACATCCATCAGTCTAAATATTCCTGTTACATTGCACAACCTTCAATGTTATGTCATTATTACGTAAAATTCTGGCAAATTAGGCGGCCCAAACTGTTGCATATACACTGACTCTGTGTGCAATGAACGCAAGAGAAGTGAGACAATTTCACCTGGTTAATATTGCCTCCTAATCTGGATTTCTTTTAGCAAAATATGCAGGTTTAAAAATATATACTTCTGTGTATTGATTTTAAGAAAGGCATTGATTTTTATGTTTAGGTACACATTGGAGCAACGCTATGCACCGCATCGATTATATGCAACACAGGACACGCTAGATAAACTAGTAATATCATCAACCATGTGTAGTTAACTAGTGATTATGATTGATTGATTTTTATAAGATAAGTTTAATGTTAGCTAGCCACTTACGTTGGCTTACTGCATTCACATAACAGGCAGTCTCCTCGTGGAGTGCAATGAGAGGCAGGTGGTTAGAGCGTTGGACAAGTTAACTGTAAGGTTGCAAGATTGAATCCCCCGAGCTGACAAGGTAAGAATCTGTCGTTCCTCCCCTGAACGAGGCAGTTAACCCACCGTTTCTAGGCCGGAGGGAGTTGGAGGGAGTTGAAAGTCCGTGTTGCCCAGCAACAGCCCCAAAACATCACTGCTCTAGAGGAGATCTGCATGGAGGAATGGGCCAAAATACCAGCAACAGTGTGTGAAAACCTTGTGAAGACTTACAGAAAACGTTTGACCTCTGTCATTGTCAACAAAGGGTATATAACAAAGTATTGAGAAACTTTTGTTATTGACCAAATACTTATTTTTCCACCATAATTTGCAAATAAATTCATTAAAATTCTACATCCTATCCTTTTTTGGATTTTTTTTCTTTCTCATTTTGTCTGTCATAGTTGAAGTGTACCTATGATGAAAATTACAGGCCTCTCTCATCTTTTTAAGTGGGAGAACTTGCACAAGTGGTGGCTGACTAAATACTTTTTTGCCACACTGTATGTGGTTGACTTTCCTCACCTGGGAGGAAACTGTCTTCAAATGCAAATTAGAATATGACTTCCGTTCCCATATCAACACGATGTGTTGGGCATCTGTTTAGGTGTTACGGTAGTGTGGCTATTGGGACTTAAACGGGTTTGGGTAGCATGTCCTCGGTTTAAAACTTTTTCTTTTGAATGCATGTTTGACAACACTCACGCCTACGTCTCTCTGTCCCTTACCCTCAGAGACTCATAGACAAGTCTGGTGTGACGTGTGTGCGGTGGGTCCCTGGCTCAGAGAGCCTCTTCCTGGTGGCTCACTCCAGCGGCAGCCTGTACCTGTACAACGTAGAGCACACCTGTGGCACCACACCACCCCACTACCAGCTCCTCAAACAGGGCGATGGCTATGCCGTGCACACCTGCAAGAGCAAGTCGGCCCGCAACCCCTTACTGCGCTGGACAGTGGGTGAGGGGGCGCTGAACGAGTTCGCCTTCTCCCCCGATGGGAAGTTCCTGGCGTGCGCCAGTCAGGACGGCTTCCTGCGTGTGTTCGGCTTTGACGCGGCCGAGCTGCATGGCACCATGAAGAGCTACTTCGGTGGACTACTGTGTGTGTGCTGGAGTCCAGACGGACGCTACATAGTGGCTGGGGGGGAGGATGACCTGGTGACAGTCTGGTCCTTCTCAGATTGCAGGGTGATTGCCAGGGGCCACGGCCACAAGTCGTGGGTGAGCGTAGTGGCGTTCGACCACTGTACGACCAGTGTGGAGGACAGCGACCCGCCCGCAGAGTTCAGCGGCAGCGACGAGGAGTTCCACGAGCAGATCCATTTTGCAGGTGGGCGGGACCGGGCCAACAGCTCCCAATCACATCTCTCCAAGAGGAACTCTACAGACGGCAGGCCAGTCAGCGTGACCTATCGCTTCGGCTCGGTGGGACAGGACACCCAGCTGTGTCTGTGGGACCTGACTGAGGACATATTGTTCCCCCACCTGCCCCTGTCACGCACCAGAACTCACACAAACGTTATGAGTGCCACCAGCCCCCCAGCTACTGGGTCGGCCACTAATACTACTACTAATACTACTACTACTACTAACCCACCTGGCACCAATGGCAACAACACCATGAGCAGTAGCAGTGGTAACAGTGGCGCCCTCTCTAACTCAGTCCCCGCTCCCCTGCCGCGCTCCAACAGCCTGCCGCACTCAACTGGCCCCGCAGGGGGCAGCACCACGCCTAACAGCCACATGAGCAGCAAAGGAAGCAGCATCATCGACAGCGCCTTCATCGCCACCGGGGTCAGCAAGTTCGCCACGCTGTCGCTACACGATACACGCAAGGAGCGCCACGAGAAGGACCACAAACGCAACCACAGCATGGGCCACATCAGCAGCAAGAGCAGTGACAAGCTCAACCAACTGAGCTCTGCGGCGCGGACAGCGAAGGCGGATGCCGCTAAGACTCTGGGCACGCTGCTGTGCCCACGCATGGAGGAGGTTCCTCTGCTGGAGCCACTGGTGTGTAAGAAGATCGCTCATGAGAGACTCACTGTGTTAATCTTCCTGGAGGACTGTCTGGTCACAGCCTGCCAGGAGGGCTTCATTTGCACATGGGCCAGGCCCGGGAAAGTGGTGAGTCTAGACCCCTAGCCCCTACCCCTTTCAACACTATGCCAGGTCTGGGAAAATGGTGAGTCTAGACCCCTACCCAGTTCCAACCCCTAGGGAAGATCTCAATTGAATCCTTCTTGAAATCTATTGGATGAGAAAGACAGAGGTCCCGCCCCTCTGACCTTCTCCAATGGGTTTTGAGAACGAGGTGAGGAAGGAGGAGTATGCAATTGAGATCTTCCCCTAGACACTATAGTTTGACATCTGGCACCTAGACTAGACACTTCTCATAGATTTCTGAAAATGTTGATTGACTATTGATTGGCAGTTTAGGTTTGCCATGCAGCATCCTCTTCTGCCCACGGTGATACCCTTACAGGGATGGTTATCAATCCAGGAGCTTAATTGGCAATTTAGAAATGTTATGGATTTGTTTTGGTGCTAAAAACATTTTTTGTGATGTAACCTACTGTTTCCCATTGATGACAAGTTTCAAATAGCATTGTTTTTTCCTTTCTGAGTGTCCAAAAAGTCTCTCCTCCTCTAACTCATTCCCCTCTCCTTCCCTGCAGGGCTTACTGCCATCTCAGAACCCGACCAACTCTCCTAGTGGGACTGTAGTATAGCCCTGGTGCTAGTGCTGCTAAACTAAACCGAGCTCCACCAGACGACAGATGGGACAGGATGACCTGGCCACACCTCGCCATAGCCCATTAGTGCTGTTCTTCACTTTCACACCTTCACCACCACTGAAAGTCTCTTTTTGTTCTGTTTGACTTTAGATAGGATAGATGGCTTATGTGGGCCAGTGAGGGTAGGTGGAGAGGCCCACAGTCTGAAAAGGGTGTAAAGGATCATGCAGAAAGCTTGAAATGGTCCATGAGCATTGAAACTGTTGTTCAGGGACAGGAGGCTGGCAGGGCTGTGTTTTGTTTCCACCTCTGTTCCCCCTCAACCTTCTCTAGTCCGCTCCAGAAACAAACCCTGGAAGAGCTCGGGCTTGTTTTCAGACTCTAATAGCTTAGCCCGGTCCAGAAACACAACCCCTAGCCACTACTACTTCTGACATTTTGTGTAGATCTGAAATACTTGGATAGGTTTAATCAATATGGTAGTAGCCACATTTCTTCCCCTATCCAGTCCTCAGATATACCTGAGTACCTAAGGGTTAGGGGCTGTTTAGGGACAGGTGCTATCTCTTCTCACTAGTCCCTCATCTCTGACTAACCCTGGTGCAGTTTGATCTCATGTTCACAGCAAAGGGAGACCAGAGGAGTTGGCTTCCTTTAACTACAAGAAGAAAATAAACTGTTTTTAATTTAAATCAGAACATCACACCTTGAGTATTTTGCACTGATTTTTTTGTTTCTTTCTGTTCTGTGTACATTTTTAATTCATAATTATAATGGGACAAAAACAAGATATTTGAAGACAGCCTTTGGATGCACTTGGGTTGATGTGAGGTATCTCTGTCTGGATGCTGCAATCATAGGGGTTTAAAGAAGGAAAAAAATGAGAATTGTTTGCACTTAATAGTTAGAGAATGGCTTTACAATTTTGGAGTGTGCAAGGACTCCACTGACAAGGCTGTTAAAAATATAAATAGAATGAAAACCTTTTTATATCTATTGAACATTTATTTTAATATTATTTCAGATTTAAAAATGGGCTCTGTATTATATGTAAATATTGTACTTTGATGATTTATGGGTGAAATTATTATTACACCAGTTGGAAGTTCTTCATTTCAGAAAATAGTGATATTTCTAATGCAGAAAAATATATACATAATAATATTAAAAATTCATCTTGAATATTCAGGTTGTTTTTGCTTTTCTGTTGTACATAAATTGAATTCGGGTGTATTTATCTTAATGATATGTTTGTCTCCATGGAAACCTCTATCTAATAGGTAGTGCTGAAAGCTAGCCTGTTGCTGCAGACCACTATGTAGGCAGATATGTCCACTCCCAAAACCACCCCTGCACCCTATGCCCTTGCGGAGACCTGGATTATGTAGGTAGATATAGCACCACATTTCCCTGAAACACTTGATTCAATTTTCACTATATTGCTTATATGCCTATACGATCCTCTCAGATTTGCACGAGGGCACAGGTCGTAGGTGCTAGAGGTTGATTTAGGACCGGGCCATAGGCTAAGATAGGAGCTGTCTAATTCAGCCATCACTCAGAGCTCAGGTAAAACATGGAAGACTACTGCTGACAGGTCTCTCACCCATTAACAGGCACCAGTACTCTAAATGTGTCAATTCACTTACCTTCCTAGTATATAACAAATATGACTGAACTGGTGTTATGGTTGTGTGGACTATGGCGGTACAGGAGTTATGTGATCCAGACAACTGACACTTCTTGAACATCAATACTTGGTGGTATGAGTGCTGGGGCTAGCTCAGGGGAGTGAAACGTTCACATCGAAATGTATTCGCTGAAAATAGTCTATTCATTGCATTGCTTAAAGCTTTGTAGCTCTAAGGTCATCTTCCAACCATTGCTGACAATGGACTTCTATAAGCATGATCGTAGCGCTATGAAGCTTCCGGGAAGTTCTCCCCTGACAGTTTCACCTCCCTGAATAGGGAGGATGTGATTAACCCAGGTAGGCAGTGGAAGGATTCTCCAAGGTCTAACAGTGGGAGGGTTTTTCCCCCACTGTGACTCTTATTAAACAGCTTTGACCTTGTCTCCGACCTCCAGTCTTTTACTAGTGGGCTGAATGGACAGTCAGTCACCAGAGGACTTTCCTCAAATTTTCTCATGAGTTTAGCTTCAGCACTGTTTGTTTTAGTAGTATTGTATGGGCACATGAGACCTAGCAGTTAATTCAAATGAAATCAGTCTTGAGGCTTAACACAAGTCTGTTGGACCAACTGTTCAGCTGTGGCTCTAAAAGAGCTGAATGGAGGGTTTCTTGGAACATGTATTAAACCACCAAATTGTGACTTTACCTCTCACACCAGTATTATGGGGCTGGGAGTAGTGAGGCAGTCAGTGTTTTGGGTCTCCACTGGTCCTATCCGGGGGGTACAGCTGTCCAAGGCCTGGCGATGTGACTCCTCTCTGGGCTAGAGGGACAAGACAGCATCTATAATCATATTTATCAGAATAGGATAAATATAACTTTTGTCCAACCAGAGATTGAAACATGCCTGTGAAATCAACTAACAAGTACAATATTTAAGTGATAATGCCAGGGAAGCCTGTATTTGGAGTATGTATTGGCACAGGTGTTGTCGGGGCAAACCACTTTTATACAATAGATTACGAACATATTCAAATAATGATTGACATCATTTCATAAAAGTATTCATGCTGTTTCATCCTTTCACAAGATCTAGTCCTGACACAAATCTAAGGTTGCTACTGAAGCCGGCTGGTCGTTCATTCTATCGGTTCGGTTGCTAGATGTGACCCAGTCATTAAGTCTTTTTGTTCTGTATCTATGGACGCGACCCAGTCGTTGGTTCTAAATGTTCCATTGCCCAACTGGTTGGTAACGTTATTACCCCTTGCTTAATGCTAGCCAACTACGTCACGTCAAACAGTGCAGACAGAATAACAACAGTAGCCTCATTTGCCTTTGTTTAAGCTGTTTTCTAGTGAAGATAATTTGGACACATCCATAACAATGAGATGAGGTGCGATTTCACCTGGCATAGAAATGTGCTCTCTCGTCAGGACACTTGTTCTGAGGAGCTAGTCATTATTATCGGACAGCTGGAGATCGAATTTGAATATTGAAACCATGTTGCAAATGTTGGAGACGGACAGCAAGGTTTTTACAAGTAGAGAGGGTGTCTAAGGGGAAGTATTGTGGATGTCGGCGTACGGTAGGCTACAGTGTACCACAGTTCTAGATTAGCATCTTTAAGTGCCACATGGGTTTACATGTGTCTGTGAGGGGTCACCAGTCTGCCATGCCTAGGGTGGTCCCCAGCACCCTCTCTCTTCAGGATCCTGCTGACTCTGTCTGGCAGCTTGCCATGGCAAAACACACACACACACTTTACATGAGTCACCACATCACACTGCCTTAATATGTCCCAAGTTCAACTGTGGGCCTAGTAACATGGATAGCTTTGCTTTTCAATCAGCTCGCCACATTGATCCTATAAAAATATGGATGGATAATAATTAGAAGATGGGTGAAGGGAGACTGTGTGGACATGAAGAGGACAGCACTTTGTACTGTAACATTTAAACCTTTAACTAGGCAAGTCAGTTAAGAACTAATTCTTATTTTCAATGACGGCCTAGGAACAGAGGGTTAACTGCCTGTTCAGGGGCAGACCGACAGATTTGTATCTTGTCGGCTTCAGGATTTGAACTTGCAACCTTTCGGTTACTAGTTCAACGCTCTAACCACTAGGCTACCCTGCCACCTCTATATAGGCCTATACTGTATGTGGATAGTAAAATATAGTTCTCTGAAAAGGGGAGATGGTAAAATATATATCTGTAAACCTGTCTTGCTGTGCATCCCAAATGAAACCCTATTCCCTATATAGTATAGAGCTCTATTGGCCCTGGTCAAAAGTAGTGCACTACATAGGGAATAGGGACATAGACATGTATGAGACCTGTCTGAAGGGGAAATAGACCCCTTTTCCAGAAACTGACAGAATATGTCAAAGTTAGGCTTTGTTGAAGCAGTGACTTCTATCAATAACAAAGTAGCAGTCATGATAAGAGGTCTCTGCTCACGGCTTGAATTTGCCGAGGACAGCTACTTTGGGCGTTCCAGGGGCATCATGAACCCTGGTCCAGCTCGTTTGACCCAAGAAAGAGAGGCCAGAGGCTGCAAGAGACAGGAAGAGGTGGAGGGTTTCGCATAATCAAACAGAGGGTGGAGGCGGGGTTACACAAGTGATGTCCCAATGGTCTCTCCTTTCTCCCAAAGTGCACTTGTTCACTTCCCTTCTCTGATTTAAAAAACAATATGGTGGTGGAAACTCCTACCAGTCCAATGATTTTAGATTTGTGGGAAGTAGTGAACGAGTGCACTCTTCAGGAGAAAGGAGATATTATTGGGATGCACACACTTCCACTAAACAAGTAGGGACTGGGTTTAGGACAAGAAGAGGATCCCACTTCGCTTTAACTAGCTACATGGCACCACCTAGTGTTGAAACACTGGTACGTCGGTCAGAGTATCATGTGATTGGTTTGGTTCCTTATGATCTTGTACAAGTCACACCCCTGGAGGCTACCTGATTAATGAATACTTGTGAGAGTAGTGTCCGTCCGTTACGAGGCACTCTGGGGTTCTGTACCAACGTGTAGAGATTTACTCTGTGTAGGGCGGGAGTAAACACTCTTAATATGAGCCAAAGTCCCCCAGCTTCAGAGTGTCCTTCTGTTTAGGGGAGAAGACACAGAATACTACTACTGTGTGTGTGTGTTATACTGTCCTACCACCAAGTACTATATGAAGCTTGCTGATGAAGGCTGGAATGTGTTGCTTTTAAATGATAAAGAAACATTTTACTGAGCATCCAATTTCATAAAACAGTGACTGAATACAAAGTATAGTAACAATGTAACTGTGAGTGTTTGTCATAGCATTCTTAGTGCCACCATGGTAGGTTCAGTAGAGTTCTCCTCCAATCTCAATACATCTCTGTCTATGGGAATCTCTCACCTTAATCAGAATGTTCTCTGGTTTGATGTCCCGGTGGAAGAGACCATGACTGTGGGGAGAGAAGTTACATGTCAATAAACTTAACTGAAATGACCCTTGACCTTGACACACACACACATCAGAAGGGAGTCCGCTCTCCTAATAATGCTCATCTGTGATTACTTGTGTATGTGGTCCAGAGACTTGCAGAGCTGATACATGTAGTTGTGGATCCTGCTCTCTGGCATGGGGTACTGTCGGGTTAAACCAGGGGTCAGAAGTCAGGCATTATGGTAGAAATGAAGCACAGTTTTACACCTCAGCCACCCATGATAAAATCACCAGTTTACTGCTGATAGCATTTGAAATTCCAACAAAGGTAAAGGCTGTGTTTCATTCCTGTGGGATGTGAATGTTCCCTCTCTTTTGCCCTCTTTAACTCTGGTAGGATTGGAAATGTGAAATATGACTGAAAACTACATGGAACAACTCCTTACGACCACCTGTCAGATCTATGAAGGGGAGTGAATAAGGGAAGAAGGAAAGGAAGACATTTTTGTTTCATGAAATGTAGCCATATTCTAAGAGTAGATTGATACTAGGAGAAGAATATTCTCTAAGTTAATTTTTAAATAACTCATCAGACTCATACAGTAGAGCAGTATGCTTGTTCACTAATCACTGATATCAGGAGAAAGGATCAGGTTTGACATTCACTTTAATGTCATTACAGATCTTGTTAACTTTATTTACAAATTATAACGTAGTATTATAACAAGAATACTACATACCTTCCCGAGAACATGGAGGTGAAGTCAATGAAGGTCTTCACTTTTCCTCCTTCAGTCAGGTGATGTTTACACTTCCTGTTGTTGTCCTCCCTCTGGATTGTCACAGAGTGAAGTCACAGGGAGAACGTTGTGTGACCTGGTATCTGGAGTCTCCCTGCAGATCAGTACTTGTCTCATCCACCAGCTCAGTGTAACACCACTAATGATGTGTGAGTTACACTTTACATCAAAAGTGAATAGACACCACCTGACTGTCACTGTTCTATCAGGCTTTAGATCTGTCACTGTTGTGGATAGGCTGAGACTGTGAAAGACAAGGAGATATTTCAATTTTACTGTTACGTATATTTTTATATATATATATTTGTATATATTTTATTTATATATACTTACTCTTATGATATTTTGAGTTGCAAAATGCAAATGCATCTCAATATTTTTTTGTATTATTTTGAATGCATGAAATTACTAGCTGTGTTATTTTTAAGAATGAGGTGTGAGGACCTCTTTTTCTATCTCTCTGCTCAGTCTCAGAAAAACAGAAGTGGTCTGCGCTGAAAGAAGGACCAGTTGCAGACATATACATACCTATTCATTCTTCTGTTTATATAGCTACATCATTGGTTGCAGTTACATTCACATCAATAACAATTTAAATTCCCTCCATTACCAAGGTGGGATATCAGCCTTTAGAGGAAATGGTTTGATAAAAGATGGAGCCTTTAATTTGTAAACACATAACAATTCTCAAATCTATCATTTTTAAGATCTTTTAGCAACATTCACAGTTGTGTGCTGCTTCCATAAGCAGGAACGTGATTTGATGTCCAGTTCTTAACAGGTTTAGAACATATTGGTACATATGCAGAAACGTACATAACATGTGATGTTATACACAAACAGGTAGAACAATCTGCTTAAATATATGGACAGTGCATCATCAAACATTGTACTAAACAAATAGGAACAACACCAAATCACTGGTACTACCCAGTGGGGGCATGGTACAGCTCTCCAAGGTCTGGTGATGGGACTCCTCTCTGGGCTGGAGGGACAAGAAGACAGAACCTGTAATTATCTTTATCAGAGTAGGGTAGAATATAACTGCTGCCCATACAGAGACGAAAATATGCCTTTACGTCATCTCACGTAAAATGTACACTACCGGTCAAAAGTTTTAGAACTGTCACGTTGATATAAAGGGTTGGGAGACAGGCGCAGGAATGCAGAATAGTTTTTTTTACGAAGCCCAAATTACAGCATGCTGTGTAAAGGCACGGGGACGAAGACCAAAACACAGGGTAGAAACCCAAAACATAAGAGCTTGGAGTACCTGGAATAAATAACACACGCCCACAATGGTTAACACACGGGACGAGACCCTTATTCATCTGCGCAATCCACAAGGGCACGAAAGCCCAAAACACACAGCACAGCACTCCAAACGCACATTGAAACAATGATCGACTGCCCAATGGAAACCAAAGGGAAAACTTAAGTACTAATCAGTGGGAATAGGGGACACATGTGCGTGATGAACGTTCTGGAGGGATCCGTGACAAGAACACCAACTCATTCAAGGGTTTTTCTTTATTTGTATTATTTTTTACATTGTCGCATAATAACGAAGACATAAAAACTATGCAATAACACATGGAATCATGTAGTAACCAAAAAAGTGTTAAACAAATCTATTTTATATTTGAGATTCTTCAAATAGCCACCCTTTGCCTCCGAAGACCGCTTTGTACACTCTCGGCATTCTCTTAACCAGCTTCATGAGGTAGACACCTGGAATGCATTTCAATTATTAACAGGTGTGTCTTGTTAAAAGTTAATTGTGGATTTTTTTCCCCTTCTTCATGCATTTGAGACAATCAGTTGTGTGGTGACAAGGTAGGGGGGATATACAGAAAATAGCCCTATTTGGTAAAATACCAAGTCCATATGATGGCAAGAAAAGCTCAAATAAGCAAAGAGAAATTACAGTCCATCATTACTTGAAGACATGAAGATCAGTCAATCTGGAAAATTTCAAGAACTTTTAAAGTTTCTTTAAGTGCAGTTGCAAAAACCATCAAGCGCTGTGATGAAACTGGCTCTCACGAGGACTGTCACAGGAAAGGAAGACCCAAAGTTACCTCTGCTGCAGAGGATAAGTTCATTAGAGTTACCAGCCTCAGAAATTGCAGCCCAAATAAATGCTTCACAGCGTTCAAGTAACAAACACATCTCAACATCAACTGTTCAGCGGAGACTGTGAATCAGGCCTTCAATTGCTGCAAAGAAACCACTATTAAAGGACATCAATAAGAAGAAGAGACTTGCTTGCGCCAAGAAACACGAGCAATGGACATTAGACCGTGGAAATCTGTCCTTTGGTCTGGAGTCCAAATTTGAGATTTTTGGTTCCAACCGCCGTGTCTTTGTGAGACGTGGTGTGGTTGAACAGATGATCTCTGCATGTGTATTTCCCACCGTAAAGCATGGAGGAGGAGGTGATATGGTGTGGGGGTGCTTTGCAGGTGACACTGTCTGTGAATTAGTTAGAATTCAAGGCACACTTAACCAGCATGGCTACCACAGCATTCTGCAGTGATATGCCATCCCATCTGGTTTGGGCTTAGTGGGACAATCAAATCAAATCAAATCAAATTTATTTATATAGCCCTTCGTACATCAGCTGATATCTCAAAGTGCTGTACAGAAACCCAGCCTAAAACCCCAAACAGCAAACAATGCAGGTGTAAAAGCACGGTGGCTAGGAAAAACTCCCTAGAAAGGCCAAAACCTAGGAAGAAACCTAGAGAGGAACCGGGCTATGTGGGGTGGCCAGTCCTCTTCTGGCTGTGCCGGGTGGAGATTATAACAGAACGTGGCCAAGATGTTCAAATGTTCATAAATGACCAGCATGGTTGAATAATAGTAAGGCAGAACAGTTGAAACTGGAGCAGGAGCATGGCCAGGTGGACTGGGGACAGCAAGGAGTCATCATGTCAGGTAGTCCTGGGACATGGTCCTAGGGCCCAGGCCAGTTGAAACTGGAGCAGCAGCATGGCCAGGTGGACTGGGGACAGCAAGGAGTCATCATGTCAGGTAGTCCTGGGGCATGGTCCTAGGGCTCAGGTCCTCCGAGAGAGAGAAAGAAAGAGAGAAGGAGAGAATTAGAGAACGCACACTTAGATTCACACAGGACACCTGAATAGGACAGGAGAAGTACTCCAGATAAACAAACTGACCCTAGCCTCCCGACACATAAACTACTGCAGCATAAATACTGGAGGCTGAGACAGGAGGGGTCAGGAGACACTGTGGCCCCATCCGAGGACACCCCCGGACAGGGCCAAACAGGAAGGATATAACCCATTTGTGTTTCAACAGGACAATGACCTAACACACCCCCAGGCTGTGTAAAGGCTATTTAACAAGAAGGAGAGTGATGGAGTGCTGCATCAGATGACCTGGTCTCCACAATCCCCGACCTCAACCAAATTGAGATGGTTTGGGATGAGTTGGACCACAGACTGAAGGAAAAGCAGCCAACAAGTGCTCAGCATGTGTGGGGACAAAGGGTGGCTACTTTGAAGTCTTTAAAATAGAATATTTATTTATTTAACACAAACTTTTGTTACTACATGTTTCCATATGTGTTCTTTCATAGTTTTGATGTCTTCACTATTATTCTGCAATGTAGAAAATAGTAAAAATAAAGAAAAGCCATTGAATGAGTAGGTGTGTCCAAACCTTGACTTGTACTGTACTTTGGAAAATATTCAGACCCCTTGAGTTTTTAAACATTTTGTTAGGTTACGGCCTTATTCTAAAATGTATTAAACTCTTTTTTCCTACTCATCATTCTACAGAGAATACCTCATAATGACGCTACAAGCTTGGCACACCTGTATTTGGGAAGTTTCTCCCATTCTTCTCTGTGGATCCTCTCAAGCTCTGTCAGGTTGGCTGGGGAGCGTTGCTGCACAGCTATTTTCAGGTTTCGCCAGAGATGTTCGATCAGGAACAAGTCTGGGCTCTGACTGGGCGACTCAAGGACATTCAGAGACTTGTCCCAAACACATTTCTGGCGCCGACAGAGATGGCCGCCTCGCTTCGGGTTCCTAGGAAACTATGCAGTATTTTGTTTTTTAATGTGTTATTTCTTACATTGGTACCCCAGGTAATCTTAGGTTTCATTACATACAGTCGGGAGGAACTGCTGAATATAAGAGAAGAACTCCTGTCAGAATACAGCCCTAAGTCAGCAGCAACTTAACAGTAACACAATGACAGCAGTGGATCCACTCACTTTGTACCTCTGTCTGTCTGTGTCTCAATTAACTGTGGGATCAATAACATGGGCAGTAACATGCAACTGTAAGTAGCTGAATGTGTGTACACTACTTCTGAGTTGAATGTAGTGGAGGTCTTTCGCTAGAAACAAAAACTCCTTCCTTTTGGAATGCCCTTGATATGTTTCTTAACATATGAGTGTACAATGTGTGGGTTTGTTTTCCTTTTTAGATACAGTATGTGCTCATAGACCACCGTCCACACAAACTTTAAAGGGCGACTGCACTTCCTGATTTGGCCTAATTTTTCATTTGGTTCATTAAGAAATGCTACCGGACATGACTGAATTCAAACGTGGGTTGGTTTCTGGATGTGGTTTGATGTGGGTGTCTCTTGTGTGTGTTCGCCGGTGGAAAGAGTTAGCCCAATAATTTAGACAATTAGCTTCAGCCGGCTGGGGATAGTTAGGGACCGTCAATAAATTACACAATGTAAATGGGACAATAAATGCTTTCAATATCTGTATAAGTATTTTTACAATTTATACTTTGAGTTGAAGTCATTTAAATTTGGAGCTTTTGACCTTTTAAAATATTTTCTCATAATTTACTGATGGTCCCTAACTAGCCAAATTGACCATGGTCATTATGATCAGGACGCATACAGCTGCACTCATAATTTATGATTACTTGGGTGCAGCCTGCTTTGGGCAGGATTAAAATCAACCCAAACCATAGTAAACGGTTATGGTACCCTTCACTCCGTGACATACAATTTTTTCCTAACATATCACAAATCTCAGTTTTGGATAAGATTTACTTTATGACCAAAATTATCAAATTAACACTTGGTAGACAATTTTGACACTAGAATAAATGTTTCTGACTTGATATCGATGCCACACAGGCCATTTTCAAAACAAGAAGTAGCATTTTAGGAGTGAGTTGGCTGCACCTAGCAAAGCAAAGCAAAGGCAAGAGGAAGTGGTCTATGGACCAAGACTTTTAACACACACACACACCATTCTGTGTTTTCAGTAAATCAAACAACCAAATTGTGCAATCCCCCCCCCAAAATTGTCAACATGACAGGATCATGCCAAATCATCCTGATGGACATTTATCCACAATCAAAGTCTTGATGTAGCCAGCCTTTTGATGTACTGTAGCCAGCCTTTTGATGTACTGTAGCCAGCCTTTTGATGTACTGTAGCCAGCCTTTTGATGTACTGTAGCCAGCCTTTTGATGTATTGTTGCCAGCCTTTTGATGTACTGTAGCCAGCCTTTTGATGTACTGTAGCCAGCCTTTTGATGTACTGTAGCCAGCCTTTTGATGTACTGTAGCCAGCCTTTTGATGTACTGTAGCCAGCCTTTTGATGTACTGTAGCCAGCCTTTTGATGTACTGTAGCCAGCCTTTTGATGTACTGTAGCCAGCCTTTTGATGTACTGTAGCCAGCCTTTTGATGTACTGTTGCCAGCCTTTTGATGTACTGTAGCCAGCCTTTTGATGTACTGTAGCCAGCCTTTTGATGTACTGTAGCCAGCCTTTTGATGTACTGTTGCCAGCCTTTTGATGTACTGTAGCCAGTCCTTCAAACAACTGTTCTTCTACTGAACAAAAATATGAACACAACATGTCAAGTGTTGGTCCTATGTTTCATGAGCTGAAATAAAAGATCCCAGAAATGTTCATTAGCTGTTTTAGATAATTTGGTCATACGTCCAACTGGCCTGACAACCGCAGACCACGTGTAAGCACGACAGCACAGGAACTCCACATCCATCATCTGAGACCAGTCACACAGACAGCTGATGAAACACAACATGTCAGTGATAAAGCCCTTCTGTCCTCATTTTTCAGTGAGCTGAAATAAAAGTCTATCCCAGAAATGTTCATTAAATCTGTTTTAAAGAGACCCAAAAGCGACTTGGCGAGAACAGAGTCTTTAATCCAGTAACGAAAAACACAATAAAAAAAAAACACAACTTTCCTGACAACCGACTGGAGACCACTTGAACAGCAGGTGAACAGCAGGTTGCCTCGGGAAGGCAGCAACAAACAGACTCAGAACCTCCACATCCATCATCTGAGACCAGTCACACAGACAGCTGATGAAACTGAGGATTACTCTAATCAGGGAAAAGGATCTTCTGTGGGGAAGACTAAATGATTGATTAGGGGAATAGGAACAGCTGGGAGCAGGAACCAGATGGAGAAGGGCCTGGCTGAGAAGGGAGGGGGAGTCTATACAGAAAGAGGCCCAACAAGACCAAAGGGCGAACAGAAGGGAAAGCACAAGGACAAGACAATATATGACAAAACATGACAGAAATCCATAGATTAGGGCCTAATTTATTTATTTAAATTGACTGATTTCCTTATATCATTGAAATTATTGCATTTTGCGTTTATATTTAATGTTTTTGTTCAGTATAGTTGGTGGTGTGGGAATGTACAGTTTTAGCCATCATCATTACACATCAACTTCAACGAAGTTAGAGTTGATGAGAGTATTTTTTACAAGCAGTGCTGCTATTCTATGTATTTTGGTTGGTTGGGAGTTGTTTGCTGCTCGGAATAAACAGCCACAACCCGTGAAATACTGCTGTCCTGCAGTCTCCTGAATTGGGTTTATGGTTGTGGGGTAATGCAAATAAGTGTCATTCAGTTTGCTAATCAGATTTGCCATTGCTAATTGTTCATTTTAATCTCTTTTATATACTGTATCACATTGTGTTTGTAACCATAATGTTTGATTTTGATCATGTGAATGTTCTCATACTCCTCCAGTCTGAGACACAACTGAAATATGCAAATAATTTGGACTAGCCTTGTGGGAAGAAACAATATGTACTGCTGAGCACAGTATGTGATCCAAGTTAGATAATTTGAAAGGGGGAATGAAAATGTAAATATATAAAACCTGTCATTTTCAATCTCAGTGTTGATTTCATCATGTCCATTTGGTGATGTTTTTTCACTGTTGAATCATATTGCAAATGCATGTGCATTTGCAATATGTTTCAATGGGCATTTACCATCAAGAATTTGGCATGCTCAAAAATCCTGCAGGAATGCGAAATTGACTGACCCGATGAACTCGGGATGGCTGGGCAGTGATTCTGGTTCCTCTCCATCGCTCGTTAGGGTTGATTTCAGAATGTCACTTTGGTGATGGTACCTCACTGTTTAAACATATTGCAAATGGACAAGTCACCAGCAAGTCGCCGTCCATCAGTCAATTAGATATCATTCTGACACCAAACTGATACAAACTGACACCAAACCCACTTTTTCCAACTCGTTTAGAAGCCAACTATCACATACTTCAGAGCTGGCCCAAAATTCACAACGCCTGTTCAAACCATAATAAAAACGTAAAACACATAGTTACGTTCTAGCTGCTTGTCCAGTTCTGACATTATGTGTAGGCCTATGTGAGGCGACCCAGAATCCCGAGTGTCAGCAAGACCCTAATTGGTGCTGAAAATCCACTTTTTTCCATGCCTTGCTACGGGGTATTTGAATGAGCTATCAGACAGAAACGTTGGGGTCCAACGAGGCGGTCGCAATGCACCTAGTCTTGCGACTCTGGGACATTTCTAAATGTCGGCATTTTAGTGATGCAAAAATTAATTGAAGTTATTGCAAATATACGAGGCTGTTTCTCGGTCCGAGAACCATCTAGAGCCACGTAACTCACCACGCACTATCGACCTGAGGTCTAGAACAGGTTTCTAAAGTTTCAGAACTCTAGGTCTGACGGTTCTTTTTTAGCTCGAACAAAGGTAACTATTGCAGGCACTGCCTGTCTCTACGCACCCCAATATGTCCCTCCTTCCAAACTGTGTGTGTGTGTGATTTAGTTTTTCTTTGAAATTTTATGGGAGTCATGACTGATTTACAGTTCATGAGGGTTGCCTAATCGCACATATGAAGTTTTGGAAAGATCTGACTTTTTTAACCCTTCGAAACAGCCCCTGTGACACCAATTATGGCACTTCCGGTTGGCACAGGAAGCTATGAGTAAACATATATCTTCATTGTGGTATGCTTTTACAGAATCCTGAGTTTTAAGTATTTACGTTAATCAGTTTCTTAAGGCCCTGGCAATCTCAACTTTCCCCTCAGGTGTACCAAACTATAAGCTTCGTTAACAGATTCAAAAGATGTTCCCCTAAAGATGTTCTAACAACCCCTCCCCCTTTTAAAGGGCTGATGATAACTAATTTACCCCCCCCAAACGTCTACGGACCTTTTCCTAATCCTGATCTCTCAAGGTGGTTAGACTGTTGAATGTCTGTGATTAAATTCAATACATTTTATTTGAAAAAATGATACAATTTAAGCTCTTCAACCTATGGGGCGCTATTTCATTTTTGGATAATAAAAACGTGCCCGTTTTAAGCGCAATATTTTGTCACAAAAAGATGCTCGACTATGCATATAATTGACAGCTTTGAAATAAAACACTCTGACGTTTCCAAAACTGCAAAGATATTATCTGTGAGTGCCCCAGAACTGATGCTACAGGCGAAACCAAGATGAAACTTCAATCAGGAAATGAGCAGGATTTTTGAGGCTCTGTTTGCCAATGTCTCCTTATATGGCTGTGAATGCGCCAGGAATGAGCCTGCCCTTTCTATCGTTTCTCCAAGGTGTCTGCAGCATTGTGACGTATTTGTAGGCATATCATTGGAAGATTGGCCATAAGAGACTACATTTACCAGGTGTCCGCCTGGTGTCCTTTGTTGAAATTGCTGCGTAATCTACAAGCTGCACGCAGTCATCCAGTGATTGAGAGGAGAGAGGAGACTTCCACGAACGATATATCATGAAGAGATATGTGAAAAACACCTTGAGGATTGATTCTAAACAACGTTTACCATGTTTCAGTCGATATTATGGAGTTCATTTGGAAAAAAGTTTGGCGTTATGATGACTAAATTTTCGTTTTTTTTGGTAGCCAAATATGACGCAGAAAACGGAGCGATTTCTCCTGCACAAATAATCTTTCAGGAAAAACTGAACATTTGCTATCTAACTGAGAGTCTCCTCATTGAATACATCCAAAGTTCTTCAATGCGATCAATACTGTTGCTATTTTTGAAAATCTGAGATGACAGTGTTGTTAACAAAAGGCTAAGCTTGAGAGCTAGCATATTGATTTCATTTCATTTGCGATTTTCATGAATAGTTAATGTTGCGTTATGGTAATGGCCTTGAGGCTGTAGTCACGATCCCGAATCAGGGATGGCTCGACGCAAGAAGTTAATGTTTGTGACATTCTTGAAACATTCGACGTGAGCATATGCCTTGATTACAAGGTCTTAACCTCTTGCTTCTACCTGGCACGCAGGCGTCCCATCTAGAGCTCTGGAAATGCAAATGCGCTACACTAAATGCTAATAGTATTAGTTAAAACTCAAACGTTCATTAAAATACACATGCAGGGTATTGAATTAAAGTTACACTCGTTGTGAATCCAGGCAACAAGTCAGATTTCTAAAATGTTTTACGGCGAAAACATAGCACATATTTATGTCAAACCACCACCGCAGACAAAGCTCATTAGCATAGCCAAGTAGGAAAAAATATGCAATCAACAAACGCAGGATTAAAAAAAAAATCATTTCACTAACCTTTTGAAATCTTCATCAGATGACAGTAATATAACATGTTACACAGTACATTCATTTTTTTTCAATAATATGATATATATATCCATAAATCTCTGTTTACAATGACGCATCGTTCAAAAAATGCTACTAAAATGTCAGGAGAAATTAAATAGCTCCGGCAGATAACGTCAGCTAACAAGGAATACAATCATAAACTTTGACTAAATATGCATGTTTTACATATGTATAGGAAGATACACTTCTTCTAAATGCAAACGCTGTGTTACATTTATTTTTAACGTTACAGTTTGCATTTACTAGGCTATACTAGGAGTCGGCGCTCCAAATGTATCATTATGCCTCCTCTATCTTGGAGTCGACAGAAACCCAAAATTAACACATAAATATTCCCTTACCTTTGCTGTTCTTCCATCAAAAGACCTGGAAGGGATTATACTTACCAAAACAGCGTTTAGTTTTCAAGTCTGCATCTTTCGGTTCTCAAAATAGCCACTTTTCGGTCGAAATGTAGGCAAAATTCAAGTGGATGCGCACCAAAACGTTGAAATTATATATTATATGTCGAGTAAACTTGTCAAACTATGTTCATAATTAAGCTTTAACATGTTATAAAGGTGTACAGCAATTGTGAGGACGAAGCGAAACATACACGTCTTGTAATTGATCCTGAAGAAAAGAGAGAGCGGGAGCAGAGCGCGCATAAACGTACACTTTTTTTCGCGTGACCGAGACCTTTCGGCACGCTCAACGTCTCGTGAGCGTGCGATTCACACAATGAGAAGCCCCATTGAAAGCAGGCTTCGCGCTGAACACGCAGGAACTGTTCCCAGAGCGGTAGTTGTTTGGGAAGGCGTTTAAGATGACGTCAAAGTTGGGCCAACCTTTTCCATGACGAGAGATTTTGGGAGAATGCATGCCCTGAGACTTCTGCTTTACATAGAGACAAAATTTAAACGGTTTTAGAAGCTTTAGAGTGTTTTCTATTCGATAATATTTTTTATATGCATATATTAGCAACTTTTGACAAAAATTTATCCTGTTTTATATGGGTACCCAATTCCTCCATTAGGGGCAGTAAACAGGGTTAGGCTTAAGAGGTTAAAGGACACATACTTGAACACTTTTGATATTTTCTAACAAAACAATCTACGGCGCTATCATTACTTCTTAAATCATCATTATAAAGAGACATAACATCTTCAAAAGAAACTCCATGGGTTATTTGGCATAGGTACAATACCACATGTAGTGGAAAGGTTATCTTGTACTTGTTTGATGCTGTAGTTGTCATGTTTTGTCTTATATTGTCTTGTCATTATGCTTTCCCTTCTGTTCGTTTCCCCCTGCTGGTCTTATTAGGTTCGTTCCCTTTTTCTATCCCTCTCTCTCCCCCTCCCTCTCTCTCCTCTCTCTATCGTTCCGTTCCTGCTCCCAGCTGTTCCTCATTCTCCTAACTCACTCATTTAGTCTTTTCACACCTGTCCCCTATTTTGTCCTCTGATTTGAGTCCCTATTTCTCCCCTTGTTTTCCGCTTCTGTCCTTGTCGGATCCTTATATGATGTTCGCTGTGCTGTGTCATTGTCTCGCCCTGTCGTGTCTTGTCTCGTTCAGATGCTGCGTGTGAGCAGGTGTCTAAGTCTGCTACGGTCGGTGCCTTCCCGAGGCAACCTGCAGTCAATGGTCGAGTCTCCAGTCTGTCCTCGTCACTACGAGTGGATTTTAGTTTTTTTCATGTTTTGTTTTCTTCTTATATTGTCCAGGAGTATACTTTTGCCAGTTACTGGAATAAAGACTCTGTTTTCGCTAAGTCGCTTTTGGGTCCTCATTCACCTGCATAACAGTAGTAGAACTTTGATCCATTTTTGGTCAAAACTGTTTAATAGATTTGGGGAAATGTGAAAATCCCTTGGGAAAGCCATAGGAATCAAAATAAGTTGTATTTTCGTCTTCCAATGTTCACCCGGCATGTGTTTAGGATGGGTATTGACAATAAACATGGATGGTCGCTCCTGCCATTTCTCAATAGGTAGTTCATCCCAAGCCCATACTCCACAAAATAGTTTTCCAATCAAGTGGCTCATGAGATCTTCTAGCTCTTGGGTATTCATGTCTTTGCTCAATGATCCTTCATTAATAATAATCCACTAAGACTTCTCTTCAGGCATTCACTTCCACGATTGAATCAGAGCATGCATAAACAACTATGCTAACTGTAGAGGCTAAAGGTGTACGGAAACGCATTTCCAGCCTGAGGTTACCTTGGGACACCACCGAAAGATTTCCTGAGGTGTCATCATCAAATTAAAAGCATACAATGTATGATCCTCTGCAAAATAATTTCTGTCAATAGTTAAAGTGTTAAGTGAATTTTGATCAATGATGACTAATTATGTATACATTTCAATCTGGACTGAATAATCCGAATACTATTATGTTACTGTACATGTATGAATTTTCATTCTTGATCCCAGTACTGAAAATAATGTGTGTGTGTGAACGTGGGCAAGAGTTTAGAACAATGACGGTCTGTTCCTTGGTATAAATGAATGAACTATCTCCAGATGGCAGGGACGGACTATCTCCAGACTGTCTAGAATGCTTATCTACACTGACTGACCTTGGCTCTAGGCGAGGAGGGAATGCTTGAGAACTATAGGGCCTTTCTACCAGTGTCAAGAAGAGACGGAACATTTAGAAAACGCTGACGTCATTTTCAGTTTATAACCTGTGGTAAAACGTGTATGAACTCAGTACTCTCTTGAATTAAAGGCTGTTACTTGACTTTTAAGACTGGGGCTCTGTCCATTCCTATAAAATAAGGGTCATACAAATCCTTATGCATTGACAGAGTGTTTAATTTTGATTGGGAATTAAAACAGAGGAATTAAATTCCTTCAACATAAAGATAGATCTTTTAGATGCCTCCCTATAGCCAGGAATAGATTGTACAATTCTCGCACGATATGTTGTTATAAAATTGTGGTTGGAAACCCTTAGCAGGGTCCTGACGTCCATCCTGACAGAGAGCTACATACTCTGCATTGAAGTGTTGAAAACGAAAGTTTTTGTTATGTAGGCTGCCCATATTAGAGGCGTGATCAACCAAGTCTATAACCATGTAGCGGGGTAAAGGGCCTAGAAAAAGGTTTTCTTGACTACAGATTCTACTGCCCACCGGTATGCTAAAGGTTTTCATGGTATTTCTTTGGAGAGGGTAAAGGGCATTTCCTTTCATCAAAGCCTGTGAATGACCCAGACGAACGGCCGGATATACAGACACTTTTTAAAATAGCCCGCGTAGCCCAACACTTTTAAACTAAAGTCACCGTCTTGGGCAGACATCAGACAAAACTCATCCTTGGCCCAGGTTAATTTTAGCCTTAAATCAACCTAATTTAAGAGTAAATGTTCTTGAAAGAAAATGTCAGTGTATAGGCCCTAGCAGATGAAACTCTGAGATTCAACACAGTACCGAGCACGTGCCACCAGTCCTTTGTTTCACTGGTAGTAGGGTCTGTGGATTCCATAGAGGCTCCTGCAGTATCCTTGCTAAACAGCCCGGCGCTGAATTGTGTCTTGAGAGTGTCTTCGGAGTAGTTTAGTAAACATTCCAAGGATGGCCCTATAAGGGTACGTGGCACTGCTTTGACTGATAAGACGTTCACCCAAAGTCACATCCACTTGGGAGAAGATGGTCGCCAAGGGATAATTAATGAGACTCACTTTGGCATCGTTTGCAATATTAGTACCATCTCTTTTAGTCACTTTGAGACGTAAATGCACCAAGGTGTTGTTGAGGTCCAGATAGTTGTCACCATGGCCTGGTATGAAATTTTTTATAGGACTGTAATGGCAGAGAGTGAGGCTATCTCCACATAACTGGACCTCTCTACTGAATGTTGGGTTAAGGGGGCCGTGAAAAGATCAAGCTCTGTCTTTATAGCTTCAGAGGACATGCGGTGAAAAAGAGCCATGTTGCTTGTTCTTTTAGAAAATAATTCAGTCTTCTTTTTGCTGTTTTTGGTCCAGACCTCCTCACTTTATGTCGTCTTTGACTTACTGAGTTTCTTTTAACGGTTAACCTCCGCTTTTTAGGGGCTGGCCTGCGACTTATACCCGGAGGTCTCTTTTTTGGTCTTCGAGACAACAGCATAAGTTCCGAGCCTTCTTGATGCTCGGCATCTGGTGATGCCCTTCTGGTCATAGCATTGGCTACAACCTCACTTACAATATTTTTAGCCGCTGATTTGAAATTATTTTAAATGTTTTCCCCATTTGGTTTCAGGTTTTGCGGTCGGAGTCTGCACCTTTGGGGGGGTGACTCCAATTGATAATAAAGATGTGAAACTCTACGTATGCTGCGCCTTGGTCCAGTTCTTATGACAACCGGGACACTCTCTTCATAAACGGTAAAACCATCCCAAAGAGGTTACAAAATATGCCTCCTATCCCCGAACCGTACATGGTCGGTGATCCATGATAGCCGGGTAATCCATTACCCACTTGATTAACATAGTATGAGACATATCGGTTAGAGTCGAGATTAGAGGTCGACCGACTATGATTTTTCAACGCTGATACCGATACCGATTATTGGAGGGCCAAAAAAGCTGATACCGATTAATCAGCCGATTTTTACTTTTTAAATTTGTAATAATTACAATTACAGCAATACTGAATTAACACTTATTTTAACTTAATATAAAACATCAATAAAATCCATTTGACCTCAAATAAATAATGAAACATGTTCAATTTGGTTTAAATAATGCAAAAACAAAGTGTTGGAGAAGAAAGTAATGTGTGCCATGTAAAAATGTGTGCCATGTAAAAAATCTAACGTTTACGTTCCTTGCTCAGAACATGAGAACATATGAAAGTTGGTTATTCCTGTTAACAAGAGACTTCAATATTCCAAGGTAAGATGTTTTAGGTTGCAGTTAATATAATATTTATAGGTCTATTTCTCTCTATACCATTTGTATTTCATATACCTTTGACTATTGGATGTTCTTATAGGCACTATAGTATTGCCAGTGTAACAGTAAAGCTTCCGTCCCCCTCCTTGCCCCTACCTGGGCTCGAACCAGGAACACAGACAACAGCCACACTCGAAGCATCGTTGCCCATCGCTCCACAAATGTCATGTTCTTTCAAAATCGAACCCAGAAGCAGACCAGGACAAGGAGAGTAGGAAGAAGGTGCGTATTTATTTACAAGTGAATGTGAATGGGTAGATATATCTAGGTGGCGTAGCGGGCAGCGGTGGTGAGTTGATGGGAGTAAATAGGTGGATCCAATGGGGTAGCGGAATCTTCCGACGACCAGGCGGGAATGGGGTAAATGATCCGGGTGAGTAACTGAAGACAGAACAAACGGAGGTAAGTTTAAGGCAAGCAATACGTAGAAAAAACAAAAAACAAATTCTATCCAACTTGAGGCTGATACTATGGCACAACATACTGTTCATGGCTAACTGTTCATGGCTAACGATCCGGCAGGGAATGGATGTCAGGTCAGAGCTTTTGAAGGGGAGAGGTGATGATCAGGACAGGTGTGCAGATTACTGATGGGATACAGGTGCGGGTGAACATCGAACATCGATCTCCCAACAAGCTAATTCGCCCGGCAACCAGACAGGGTGCATTCCAGGACACTGGAAACACACTCCAGGACAGATGATTGTGGACTTCAGGAAACAGCAGAGGGAACACCCCCCTATCCACATCGATGGAACAGTAGTGGAGAGGGTAGCTAGTTTTAAGTTCCTCGGCATACACATCACAGACAAACTGAATTGGTCCACTCACACTGACAGCGTCGTGAAGAAGGCGCAGCAGCGCCTATTCAACCTCAGGAGGCTGAAGAAATTCGGCTTGTCACCAAAAGCACTCACAAACTTCTACAGATGCACAATCGAGAGCATCCTGGCGGGCTGTATCACCGCCTGGTACGGCAACTGCTCCGCCCTCAACCGTAAGGCTCTCCAGAGGGTAGTGAGGACTGCACAACGCATCACCGGGGGCAAACTACCTGCCCTCCAGGACACCTACACCACCCGTTGTTACAGGAAGGCCATAAAGATCATCAAGGACATCAACCACCCGAACCACTGCCTGTTCACCCCGCTATCATCCAGAAGGCGAGGTCAGTACAGGTGCATCAAAGCTGGGACCAAGAGACTGAAAAACAGCTTCTATCTCAAGGCCATCAGACTGTTAAATAGCCACCACTAACATTGAGTGGCTGCTGCCAACACACTGTCATTGACACTGACCCAACTCCAGCCATTTTAATAATGGAAATTGATGGGAAATGATGTAAATATATCACTAGCCACTTTAAACAATGCTACCTTATATAATGTTACTTACCCTACATTATTCATCTCATATGCATATGTATATACTGTACTCTACAACATCGACTGCATCCTTATGTAACACATGTATCACTAGCCACTTTAACTATGCCACTTTGTTTACTTTGTCTACACACTCATCTCATATGTATATACTGTACTCGATACCATCTACTGTATGCTGCTCTGTACCATCACTCATTCATATATCCTTATGTACATGTTCCTTATCCCCTTACACTGTGTATAAGACAGTAGTTTTGGAATTGTTAGTTAGATTACTTGTTGGTTATCACTGCATTGTCGGAACTAGAAGCACAAGCATTTCGCTACACTCGCATTAACATCTGCTAACCATGTGTATGTGACAAATAAAATTTGATTTGATTTGATTTGATTTGAAACACAGGCAAACACAGACTCAGGAAGCAGAATTCGTGACAACAAAAGCCGCTGCCCTTGCAGCGCAGGGGGAATAACTACTCCAAATCTAAAAGCGAGTGACGTTTGAAACAGTATTAGCGCACACCCAGCTAACTAGCTAGCCATTTCACATTGGTTACACCAGCCATTAGGCTGATAGGCTTGAAGTCATATACAGCGCTGGGCTTGCGAAGAGCTGCTGGCAAAACGCACGAAAGTGCTGTTTGAATGAATGATTACGGGCCTACTGCTGCTCAGTCAGACTGCTCTATCAAATCAGACTTAATTATAACATAATAACACACAGAAATACGAGCCTTTGGTCATTAATATGATCGAATCCGGAAACTATAATTTCGAAAACAAAACATTTATTATTTCAGTGAAATACGTAACCGTTTGGTATTTTATCTAACGGGTGGCATCCCTAAGTCTAAATATTCTTGTTACATTGCACAACCTTCAATGTATGTCATAATTACCTAACATTCTGGCAAATTAGTTCGCATTGAACCAGGCAGCCCAACTTTTGCATATACCTTGACTCTGCGTGCAATGAACGCAAGAGAAATGACACAATTTCACCTGGTTAATATTGCCTGCTAAACTGGATCAGTAGTTATAACTAGTGATTATGATTGATTGTTTTTATAAGATACGTTTAATGCTAGCAATTTACCTTGGCTTCTACTACATTCGCGTAACAGGCAGGCTACTCGTGGAGTGCAATGGTTAGAGCGTTAGACTAGGCTGCCTCCACCACTTCGTGCTCTAATACTCAACTGTTGATACTTTTGGGGCCAGTTTTTCCAGTGGACCAGCACCCAATTTTTACCCTTTTCTCTCTTTTGATCTATAATCTCCTCCACTTGAAAGACTTTGTCTTTACCCAACTGTACTTTCTGTAATTCCTTCTCATTAAAAGATCCCTCTATAAGCTCCCCGTCATAATCTTTAAACTTGCAGATAGGGGGTATGCGCGGCAGACATTCGGTAACGGTGAATACCTCATCGCTGTAACCTTGCTCATATTTTTGGTCAAAAACACCCCTCAACTTGGATATACTTGGATATCCCCCACTATGAATTTAAAATATTTTTTATTTTCTTACGGCGAAGGGGGAACAAACCATACAGATTTTCAAAGACTTCAAAATATTTTTCAGAAGAGAACTCGGAGGGCTTCATGCGTATACTCTTATGGTAGCTGTAGTTGATACCTTTTACTAAATCTTGAACTGTATCTACATATCTATGTGTGTTGTGAGCGTTAAAATATTTCCACATCCTCTCCTTCAAAGCTCTGTTAAAGTATTCAACAACTGAAGCTTTCAAATCCAAACCAGTAGCAAAATGTACAATATTGTGCTATTTCATGAGTTTCTGAAAAGTATTATTAAAAAATTTTCCGCCGTCAGTCTGCACTTTCTTGGGGGCTCCTCCTTCCTTCAAGATAGAGTCAAAAGCTCTGGTTACCTCTGCTCCACTTATTTTTTAAGACCCTTACAAAGCTCTGGTTACCTCTGCCCCACTTATTTTTTAAGACCCTTACAAATGCTATTTTAGAAATTTAGAAATTGCTAAGATTAGACAAATCAAACCGTTGTACTATAATGAAATGTAATGAAATTTAATGAAAAGTTATACAACCTGCGGACCGATGTGCGGATGCGACCGCTCGCTCCAACCCGGAAGTGGTGCCCACAGACCCTGGTCCCATATCTCGTTGGACTTTATTACTGGCCTTCCTCCATCCCATGGCAATACTACTATCCTAGTCATAATCGACAGGTTTTCAAAGGCAGCCAGGTTCGTCCCTCTGACTAAGTTACCTTCTGCCGAGGAAACGGCTGAGTTGGTAATTAATCATGTGTTCCGAGTCTTCGGCATTCCTCAAGATATGGTTTCTGACAGAGGTCCCCAGTTCGCCTCTAGGTTTTGGAAGGCCTTCTGCCAACTCATGGGTGCTTCTGCCAGTCTATCTTCAGGGTACCGTCCGGAGTCCAACGGCCAAACAGAGAGGATGAATCAAGAGCTGGAAACCACCCTCCGATGTATGACTCGTAACAACCCGTCCACATGGTCGTCCTTCATTGTTTGGGCCGAATACGAGCACAACACCTTGCGCTCCTCCTCCACTGGTATGTCCCCACACGAGTGTCAGTTTGGCTATGCCCCTCCATTGTTCCCGGACCAGGAGACAGAAGTCAGAGTGCCTTCAGCCTTGAAGTTCGTCAGACTCTGTCGGCTTATGTGGAGGAAGACCCGTCTTAATCTTATGCGTTCCTCACAGAGGTACCAACAACAAGCCAACAGGCGTCGCCGTCCCGGGCCTACCCTGCGCCCCGGCCAGAGAGTCTGGCTCTCCACAAGAGACTTACCACTACGGGTGGAGTCTCGCAAGCTGTCCCAAAAATACATCGGTCCCTTTAAGGTTGCCAGGAGAGTTAACCCAGTTTCTTATCGCCTACACTTACCCAGATCCCTTAAGATTAATCCCACATTTCACATTTCCTTATTAAAACCTGTTGTTTTTTCTCCCCTTGTCCCGGCAGACAGACCTCCCCCTAAGCCTCGTGTCATTGGAGGCCAGCCGGCTTATACCGTCCATCGGATACTGGATTCCCGCCGGGTGCAGTGGTCCTGGCAGTATCTGGTGGACTGGGAAGGCTACGGTCCCGAGGAGCGCTCCTGGGTTCCTGCCAAAGACATACTGGACCCTGACCTCATTCGTCAGTTCAGGGCCCTCCACCCTGAGAGAGCTGGTAGGAACGTCAGGAGCCGTTCCTAGGGGGGGATTCTGTCAGGATTTGGCCAGGGTTGTTCCGGTTTTTGGTCACTAGATGCCCCCATTGTGCCTTTTGACCTTTTGTTTTCCCTTGATCCCCATTATTATTTGCATCTGTGCCTCGTTTCCCCGGATTGTATTTAAACCCTTTGTTTTCCTCTGTTCTTTGCTCTGTGTTTGTATGTTAGCACCCAGCCCTAGTACTCTGAGAACTCTTGTTGATCCCGGTGGACTCTCTTGTGGAATTCTGTTTTTTGTTCTTGTTTGTTTGTTTTTTGAGTATCTTTTGAGGCTTTTTGTGCTTTACCTTCCACCTTGTGGATTTACCTTTTTGTCTTGGAGGATTACCTTTGTTCTTGTAGGATTCCTTTTGAGGTTGTGGAGTTACATGTTTTCCTGAAGAACTTAACTTTTTACTTCATTAAATACACCATCTCAAGTACTGCTGTGTCTGCCTCATCTTCTGGGTTCTGCCGACTATTCGTGGCTCAGTTGGTTAAGTGACTGTTTCTCACTCCGGAGACCCGGGTTCGTAACCGGGTCCTGACAGAAACACAGAGCCAAAAATTAACCCAGAGGCAGCCAGTTCCCAGGACCTTGTTGCCATGCTGTCCCACCACCAGGAGACTGTCCAACGCCACGAAGCCGCCCTGGTTCAGCAAGAGGCCTTAATGGCTAGACATTCTCATCTTCTGTCAGAGATGCTGACTTCCATAAAGCAGATATCTGACCGACTTACCCCGGCAACAGTTCCCGTCCCAGTACCTCAGATTCACATACCCATGGCAGTTAACCCTCTGGCTGAACCTCGTCTTCCACCTTCCCAACGGTTCTCAGGTGATCCAAGTGCTTGTAAAGGGTTTCTCACCCAATGTTCTCTCTCCTTCGAGCTGCAACCCTTGTCGTTCCCCACCGACCGGTCTAAGATCGCATATATTATCACCCTGCTGTCGGAAAAAGCCCTGGCCTGGGCTACTGCTGTGTGGGATGCCCATAGTTCCTGCTGTGCCAGCTACTCTGCCTTTGCTTAGGAATTCAAATGAGTGTTTCAAGGCCCAAGCAGTGGTCCTGACTCAGCCAAACAGCTCCTGACTCTCCACCAAGGTCGGCGCAGCGTGACGGACTATGCCATCCAGTTCCGCACGGTGGCAGCAGCGAGTGGCTGGAACAACGAGGCGCTCACGGTGTGCTTTCTGAAAGGCCTTTCCGACACTATCCAAGATGAACTGGCCACTCGGGAACCACCGGACAATCTCGAGTCCCTGATCAAGTTGGCCTCACGCATTGACCAGCGTCTGAGAGAGAGAGAACTCAACCGTAGACCTCTAGCCCCTATCAGTCCCAGCTCCGAGTCCCCACCTTTATCCTCGCTTGCTCCACCGGAACCCATGCAGATTGGACGCATCTCCCAGGCTGAGAGAGACCGCCGGATGAGGGAGCGACGCTGTCTATATTGCAGCAAACCGGGCCATTTCCGTTCCACGTGTCCCGGGCTCCAGGGAAACGCTCTGTCCCGTACAGACCGGGGGGAACTGTAACGGGAAACATAACCTCCTCCCATCCGTCCAACTCCCGTCTGCTCATTCCAGTCACCCTTTCCTGGGACAACCACAAGCTTCACCTTCAAGCCTTGGTAGACTCTGGAGCCGCAGGTAACTTCATGGATGGTGTCTGGGCGAAGGAGAATGGCGTTCCCTCTGAACCTCTAAGTGACCCCATGAGGGTTACTACATTGGATGGAAGCCCTTTGGGATCTGGACTTGTCACTCATGTCACTACCTCCTTGCGACTTTCAGTTTCACAACACCAGGAATTGATGAACTTTCATTTGATCTCCTGTTCCGAGTTCCCTCTCGTCCTTGGATACGAGAGAGCGAGAGTTGCACCCCTTCTGAAAAAACCTACACTCGATCCCTCCGATGTCAACAACTACAGACCAGTATCCCTTCTTTCTTTTCTTTCCAAAACTCTTGAACGTGCCGTCCTTGGCCAGCTCTCCGCTATCTCTCTCTGAATGACCTTCTTGATCCAAATCAGTCAGATTTCAAGACTAGTCATTCAACTGAGACTGCTCTTCTCTGTATCACGGAGGCGCTCCGCACTGCTAAAGCTAACTCTCTCTCCTCTTCTCTCATCCTTCTAGACCTATCGGCTGCCTTCGATACTGTGAACCATCAGATCCTCCTCTCCATCCTCTCCGAGTTGGGCATCTCCGGCGCGGCCCACGCTTGGATTGCGTCCTACCTTACAGGTCGTTCCTACCAGGTGGCGTGGCGAGAATCTGTCTCCTCACCACGCGCTCTCACCACTGGTGTCCCCCAGGGCTCTGTTCTAGGCCCTCTCCTATTCTCGCTATACACCAAGTCACTTGGCTCTGTCATAACCTCACATGGTCTCTCCTATCATTGCTATGCAGACGACACACAATTAATCTTCTCCTTTCCCCCTTCTGATGACCAGGTGGCGAATCGCATCTCTGCATGTCTGGCAGACATATCAGTGTGGATGACGGATCACCACCTCAAGCTGAACCTCGGCAAGACGGAGCTGCTCTTCCTCCCGGGGAAGGACTGCCCGTTCCATGATCTCGCCATCACGGTTGACAACTCCATTGTGTCCTCCTCCCAGAGCGCTAAGAACCTTGGCATGATCCTGGACAACACCCTGTCGTTCTCAACTAACATCAAGGCGGTGGCCCGTTCCTGTAGGTTCATGCTCTACAACATCCGCAGAGTACGACCCTGCCTCACACAGGAAGCGGCGCAGGTCCTAATCCAGGCACTTGTCATCTCCCGTCTGGATTACTGCAACTCGCTGTTGGCTGGGCTCCCTGCCTGTGCCATTAAACCCCTACAACTCATCCAGAACGCCGCAGCCCGTCTGGTGTTCAACCTTCCCAAGTTCTCTCACGTCACCCCGCTCCTCCACTCTCTCCACTGGCTTCCAGTTGAAGCTTGCATCCGCTACAAGACCATGGTGCTTGCCTATGGAGCTGTGAGGGGAACGGCACCTCAGTAACTCCAGGCTCTGATCAGGCCCTACACCCAAACAAGGGCACTGCGTTCATCCACCTCTGGCCTGCTCGCCTCCCTACCACTGAGGAAGTACAGTTCCCGCTCAGCCCAGTCAAAACTGTTCGCTGCTCTGGCCCCCCAATGGTGGAACAAACTCCCTCACGACGCCAGGACAGCGGAGTCAATCACCACCTTCCGGAGACACCTGAAACCCCACCTCTTTAAGGAATACCTAGGATAGGATAAAGTAATCCTTCTCACACCCCCCCTTTAAGATTTAGATGCACTATTGTAAAGTGACTGTTCCACTGGATGTCATAAGGTGAATGCACCAATTTGTAAGTCGCTCTGGATAAGAGCGTCTGCTAAATGACTTAAATGTAATGTAATGTAAATGTAAGTTAAACAGCTGTCCACACCAAGTTAAACAGGTGTCCACACCAAGTTAAACAGGTGTCCACACCAAGTTAAACAGGTGTCCACACCAAGTTAAACAGATGTCCACACCAAGTTAAACAGGTGTCCACACCAAGTTAAACAGGTGTCCACACCAAGTTAAACAAGTGTCCTCACCAAGTTAAACAGGTGTCACCACCAAGTTAAACAAGTGTCCTCACCAAGTTAAACAGGTGTCACCACCAGGTCGTCAAAGGAGGGGTGCACCGGCCCAGGTCAGAAACGAAGCAGGTCCCTGTGCGGTCCAGCAGTGGTTTAGTGCCTGTGAGTAAACGCTGCGGTGCAGCCTTGGCAAGACATAGAAACCCAATCCTTGCTTTCCATTTAGTTTTAGAATAAATCTTCTGCTTTGTAAGGGAAGTCCCCCCTGTATTGGACAAAAATGAATGGCAAGTCATTGGCATCGGACAAACCATATACACATTGGCCAATACCACCCAATTCGGCGTTGATTCATGCAAAGTGTATTGCAAATGCCATATGGCAATTGCCAGTTGTAACACTTTAAAAATTCAACAGGGGGCGAATGCGCTCCACCGGGGTTTTTCATATTGGAAATGTAACCCAAGTCAACGTCCAAAAGTAAAATTTTGAAAAAATGAAATTTTTGTCAAAAACTTATCACCCCTTAAAAAAGTGCTTTCTGGACCGTTTTTCGAAATTCTTTCGAATTTTTTGTCAATTACACATGTGTAAGAACTGTATGAATATACTTTTGTCCAATTTTATTATCATTATTTTTTTATTTTTTTTTACATGCGCATAAGGAATATGTTTTGTCCAATTTCAATATGATTTCAAAGGAAGTCAAAAGTCAAAAGTCAAAAATGTCAAAATTTTGTAAAAAACTTCACACACCCATAAAAAAGTGCTTTCTGGACCGTTTTTCGAAATTCTTTCGATTTTTTGTCAATTACACATGTGTAAGAACTGTATGAATATACTTTTGTCCAATTTTATTATCATTATTTTTTTTTTTTTACATGCGCATAAGGAATATGTTTTGTCCAATTTCAATATGATTTCATAGGAAGTCAAAAGTCAAAAGTCAAAAATGTCAAAATTTTGTAAAAAACTTCACACACCCTTAAAAAAGTGCTTTCTGGACCGTTTTTCTAAATTCTTTCGATTTTTTTGTCAATTACACATGTGTAAGAACTGTATGAATATACTTTTGTCCAATTTTATTATCATAATTTTTTTTTTTACATGCGCATAAGGAATATGTTTTGTCCAATTTCAATATGATTTCATAGGAAGTCAAAAGTCAAAAGTCAAAAATGTCAAAATTTTGTAAAAAACTTCACACACCCTTAAAAAAGTGCTTTCTGGACTGTTTTTCGAAATTCTTTCGATTTTTTTGTCAATTACACATGTGTAAGAACTGTATGAATATACTTTTGTCCAATTTTATTATCATATTTTTTAATATATATTTTTAAATTGTGCATAAGGATTTTTTTTGTGGGCCAAATGACATAAGAAATTTGACATGCTCAAAAATCCTGCAGAAATGCAAAATTGACTGGCCTGATGAACTCGGGATGGCCGGGCAGTGATAGTTGTTCCTTTCCATCACTCGTTGTGTTGACTTCATCATGTCCATTTTGTGATGTTTTTTCACTATATAATCATATTGCAAGTGCACGTGCATTTGCAATATGGTTCAATGGACACTATATGAAATTTGACATGCTCAAAAATCCTGCAGAAATGCAAAATTGACTGGCCAGATGAACTCGGGATGGCCTGACAGTGATAGTTGCTCCTTTCCATCGCTTGTTATATTGACTTCATCATGTCCATTTTGTGATGTTTTTTCACTATAGAATCATATTGCAAATGCACGTGCATTTGCAATATGTTTCAATGTGCATTTACCATATGAAATTTGACCTTGCTCAAAAATGCAAAATTGACTGGTCTGATGAACACAGGATGGCCGAGCAGTGATAGTTGTACATTTCCATCACTCGTTGTGTTGATTTCATCATGTCCATTTGTTTATGTTTTCTCACTTTTGCAAAGTCACTGTGCATTTGCAATATGGTTCAATGGGCAGGTACCATCACAAATTTGTCATGCTATAAAAATCCTGCAGGAATGCGAAATTGACTGGCCTGATGAACACAGGATGGCCTGGCAGTGATAGTTGTTCCTTTCCATCACTCGTTGTGTTGATTTCATCATGTCCATTAGGTGATGTTTTTTCACTATAGAATCATATTGCAAGTGCACGTGCATTGTTGTGCAACTGGTAACCCAAAAATTAAAATATGGTTGTAAATGCATTTACCGGGACTCCTATTATCCATGCCCGCTATGGGAGTACCCTACTACGGCCCTCTATCTATGGGGGCAGTCCTGAGTGCTTTATGGACTGTTTAAAATATTCTGATGGATACGCATTGTTGTGCAACTGGTGATTGAAAATAGGCACCTGGTAACCCAAAAATGAAAATATGGTTGTGAATGCATTTACCGGTCATTCTGATATTAATGCCCGCTATGGGAACACAGGATGGCCGGGCAGTGATAGTTGTTCCTTTCCATCACTCGTTGTGTTGATTTCATCATGTCCATTAGGTGATGTTTTTTCACTATAGAATCATATTGTAAGTGCACGTGCATTTGCAATATGTTTCAATGTGCATTTACCATATGAAATTTGACATGCTCAAAAATGCAAAATTGACTGGTCTGATGAACACAGGATGGCCGAGCAGTGATAGTTGTACATTTCCATCACTCATTGTGTTGATTTCATCATCTCCGTTAGGTGATGTTTTTTCACTATAGAATCATATTGTAAGTGCACGTGCATTTGCAATATGTTTCAATGTGCATTTACCATATGAAATTTGACATGCTCAAAAATGCAAAATTGACTGGTCTGATGAACACAGGATGGCTGAGCAGTGATAGTTGTACATTTCCATCACTCGTTGTGTTGATTTCATCGTGTCCATTAGGTGATGTTTTTTCACTATAGAATCATATTGTAAGTGCACGTGCATTTGCAATATGTTTCAATGTGCATTTACCATATGAAATTTGACATGCTCAAAAATGCAAAATTGACTGGTCTGATGAACACAGGATGGCCGAGCAGTGATAGTTGTACATTTCCATCACTCGTTGTGTTGATTTCATCATCTCCGTTAGGTGATTTTTTTTCACTATAGAATCATATTGTAAGTGCACGTGCATTTGCAATATGTTTCAATGTGCATTTACCATATGAAATTTGACATGCTCAAAAATGCAAAATTGACTGGTCTGATGAACACAGGATGGCTGAGCAGTGATAGTTGTACATTTCCATCACTCGTTGTGTTGATTTCATCATCTCCGTTAGGTGATGTTTTTTCACTATAGAATCATATTGTAAGTGAACGTGCATTTGCAATATGTTTCAATGTGCATTTACCATATGAAATTTGACATGCTCAAAAATGCAAAATTGACTGGTCTGATGAACACAGGATGGCCGAGCAGTGATAGTTGTACATTTCCATCACTCGTTGTGTTGATTTCATCATGTCCATTAGGTGATGTTTTTTCACTATAGTATCATATTGTAAGTGCACGTGCATTTGCAATATGTTTCAATGTGCATTTACCATATGAAATTTGACCTTGCTCAAAAATGCAAAATTGACTGGTCTGATGAACACAGGGTGGCCGAGCAGTGATAGTTGTACATTTCCATCACTCGTTGTGTTGATTTCATCATGTCCATTTGTTTATGTTTTCTCACTTTTGCAAAGTCACTGTGCATTTGCAATATGGTTCAATGGGCAGGTACCATCACGAATTTGTCATGCTATAAAAATCCTGCAGGAATGCGAAATTGACTGGCCTGATGAACACAGGATGGCCTGAGTGATAGTTGTTCCTTTCCATCACTCGGCATCATGTCCATTAGGTGATGTTTTTTCACTATAGAATCATATTGCAAATGCAGGATTGTTGTGCAACTGGTAACCCAAAAATTAAAATATGGTTGTAAATGCATTTACCGGGACTTATTATCCATGTTGGGAGTACCTTTACGGCCCTCTATCTATGGGGGCAGTCCTGAGTGCTTTATGGACTGTTTAAAATATTCTGATGGATACGCATTGTTGTGCAACTGGTGATTGAAAATAGGCACCTGGTAACCAAAAATGAAAATATGGTGAATGCATTTTCATTCTGACCCGCTATAGAATCATATTGTAATTTCATCATGTCCATTAGGTGATGTTTTTTCACTATAGAATCATATTGTAAGTGCACGTGCATTTGCAATATGTTTCGATGTGCATTTACCATATGAAATTTGACATGCTCAAAAATGCAAAATTGACTGGTCTGATGAACACAGGATGGCCGAGCAGTGATAGTTGTACATTTCCATCACTCGTTGTGTTGATTTCATCATCTCCGTTAGGTGATGTTTTTTCACTATAGAATCATATTGTAAGTGCACGTGCATTTGCAATATGTTTCAATGTGCATTTACCATATGAAATTTGACATGCTCAAAAATGCAAAATTGACTGGTCTGATGAACACAGGATGGCTGAGCAGTGATAGTTGTACATTTCCATCACTCGTTGTGTTGATTTCATCGTGTCCATTAGGTGATGTTTTTTCACTATAGAATCATATTGTAAGTGCACGTGCATTTGCAATATGTTTCAATGTGCATTTACCATATGAAATTTGACATGCTCAAAAATGCAAAATTGACTGGTCTGATGAACACAGGATGGCCGAGCAGTGATAGTTGTACATTTCCATCACTCGTTGTGTTGATTTCATCATCTCCGTTAGGTGATTTTTTTCACTATAGAATCATATTGTAAGTGCATTTGCTTTTTCAATGCAAAGAAATCATGCTCAAAAATGCAAAATTGACTGGCCTGATGAACACAGGATGGCCGATGATAGTTCATTTCCATCACTCGGTGTTGATTTCATCATGTCCATTTGTTTATGTTTTCCATTTTGCAAAGTCACTGTGCATTTGCAATTTTCAATGGGCAGGTCCATGCATGCTATAAAAATCCTGCAGGAATGTGAAATTGACTGGCCCGATGAACTCGGGATGGCTGGGCAGTGATTCTGGTTCATCTCAATGGCTCGTTAGGGTTGATTTCAGAATGTCACTTTTGGTGATGGTACCTCACTGTTTAAACATATTGCAAATGGACAAGAGTCACCAGCAAGTCACCGTCCATCAGTCAATTAGATATCATTCTGACACCAAACTGATACAAACTGACACTAAACCCACTTTTTCCAACCTGTTTAGTAGCCAACTATCACACACTTCAGAGCTGGCCCAAAATTCACAACGCCTTTGGTTCAAACCATGAAAAAACCATAAAACACATAGTTACGTTCTAGCTGCGGGTCCATTTCTTATGTTACGTGTAGGCCTAGCTGAGACGACCCCGAATCCCAAGTTTCACTCGATCGGTCATTTGGTGTCCGAGCAAAACCCTAATTGGTGCTGAAAATCCACTTTTTCCATGACTTGCTACGGGGTCCTTGAATGAGCTATCGGACAGAAACGTTGGGGTCTGTCTATTTGGGCCAACACGGTTTCAATGCACCTAGTCTTGTGTCTCTGAGACATTTCTAAATGTCGCCATTTTCGTAATGGTCAAAATGAATTGAAGTCATTGCAAATGTACAAAGCTATTTCTCGGTCCGAGAACCGTCTAGAGCCACCTAACTCACCACGCACTATCAACCTGAGGTCTAGAACAGGTTTCTAAAGTTTCTGAACTCTAGGTCTGACGGTTCTTTTTTAGCTCGAACAAAGCTAACTATTGGAGGCACTGTCTGTCTCTACAAACCCCAATACGTCCCTCCTTCCAAGTTGTGTGTCTGTGTGATTTAGTTTTCCTTTGAAATTTTATGGGAAAAATGACTGATTTACAGTTCATGGGGGTTGCCTAATCACACATATGAAGTTTTGGACAGATCTGACTTTTTTAACCTGAAACAGCCCCTAGAGACACCATTTCATTTTTGGATAAAAAGAATGCCCGTTTAAGTCAACACATATCCTCACTGAAAAGATGCTATGCATTTGGAATTGAGTTTTGGAAGTCCTTGACGTTAAGAATTGACTGATTTACACAGGGTTGAATGCACTATGTCTACAGGCAAACTGCAAGATGTTTGGTAATGGAAAAACACTTTCTGGAGGTGATTTTAATCCACTTCCGGCTGGTCCAGGAATGAACGGACACTTCCTAGAATCAACACAGGTGTCTGACCATTGTGACGTACTGGGCATATCATTGGAAGATTGACCATAAGTTATCAAAGACAGGTTCATACGGCATTCATAACAGGTACCAGTATTTTTCCAGACTTCAGGTTGAATTTAGGGGTGCAGGGAATGGATTTCAATGGGGAGAGAAGTATATGACAAAACACCTTGAATTGATTCAAACACCTTCTTTTAACTATTAAGGGTTAATGCCAAAAAGTCAACGTTAGGTGACTGAATTTTCGGTTAGGACCTGCATAGTAACAAACCTGAGGTTGTGTCCTGTGCATCTTTCAGGAAAAACTGGTTCTGCTATGTAACTGAGAGTCTCCCAAAACAAATGAAGTTCTTCAAAGGTAAATTATTTTATTTGGCCCTTTGCTTTTTAATGGTCGCTGCGCTCAGACCGAGCGAGCTAAGCTAAGGAAAAACTAACGTCTAAGCTAGCTATCACCACTCTTACACAAATTATTGATTTATCTTGCCTGGTTCTGTGTCTTTTGAGAATCTGAGACACTTTTTAACTCCATCCTTGCTGTGAGGATAGGCAGATTTATTTCATTTGACATCTGCAATTGGGAGAAATGACTGATTTACAGTTCATGAGGAGTTTGACCTAGTCACATCATATGAAGTTTTGAAAAGATCTGACCTTTTTAACCCTTGGAAACTGCCACTGAGACATCAATTAAAGGCACTTCCGGTTGGCACAGGAAGCTATAAGTCAACCCATATCTTGATTGACATAGAAACTTACAGAATCCTGAGTTTTAAGTCTTTATGTTAAGAATTGACTGATTTACACAGGGTTGAATGCACTATGTTTCAAACTTTGAAGGTTATGGTAATGGAAAAACACTTTTGGGTCAATTTAACCACTTCCGGTTGCTTCAGGAAGCTTAGAATCAACACAGGTAGACTTCATAGTGATCTGATGGACTGTCATAAAGACAGGTTCATAAGGCATTCATAACCCACATAGGCCTCAGGTTGAATTTAACAGGCAATGTATTCCTATGGGGAGAGAAGTCAGAAACTTTTGAAGTAAACACCTTCTTTTAACTGTTAAGGGTTAATGCCACACGGTCAAGGTTAGGCTTGCACGGATCGGGAGGACCTCGGGAACGTACCTGAGGTCGAATTGTGCTTCTCACCCTAACGGTTCTCTCACTGTCACCCAAAAGCAAATGACATTGAGGGCCAGGCTTCATTTTGCGCCTGCTTTTTTTTTCAAGGTCACTGCACTCAGAGCGAGCTACGGTCAAGCGGGGCGTCTCGTTGAACTCGGCACAGTCTGGAGACTATGGTGATGCCATTTTTTGTGTTGATTTCAGAATGCCATTTTGGTGATGGTCCCTCTCCGTTTAAACATATTGCAAATGTACAAAAGTCAACTAGCAAGTCAGTGTCCATCAGTCAATTAGATGTCATTTTGACACCAAACTGATACCAATTGACACCAAACCCACTTTTTCCAACTCATTTAGAAGCCAACTATCATATATGTCAGAGCAGGCCCATAATTCACAGCGCCTTTAGTTTAAAACATAATAAAAACGTAAAACACATAGTTACGTTCTAGCTGCGGGTCCAGGTCGGACATTATGTGAAGGTCTATGTGAGGCGACCCCGAATCCCGAGTTTCGGCTCGATAGGTCCTTCGGTGCCCGAGTAAAACCCTAATTGGTGCTGAAAATCCACTTTTTCCATGCCTTGCTATGGGGTCCTTGAATGAGCTATCGGACCGAAACGTTGGGGTCCGTCTCTTTGGGCCGAGTCGGTTTCAATGCACCTAGTCTTGTGTCTCTGAGACTTTTCTAAATGTCGCCATTTTCGTAATGGTCAAAATGAATTGAAGTCATTGCAAATGTACGAGGCTATTTCTCGGTCCGAGAACCTTCTAGAGCCACCTAACTCACCACGCACTATCGACCCGAGGTCTAGAACAGGTTTCTAAAGTTTCGGAACTCTAGGTCTGACGGTTCTTTTTTAGCTCGAACAAAGCTAACTATTGGAGGCACTGTCTGTCTCTACAAACCCCAATACGTCCCTCCTTCCAAGTTGTGTGTCTGTGTGATTTAGTTTTCCTTTTAAATTTTATGGGAAAAATGACTGATTTACAGTTCATGGGGGTTGCCTAATCACACATATGAAGTTTTGGACAGATCTGACTTTTTTAACCTGTTAAGACTCTAGGGGCAGTATTTCATTTTTGGATAAAAAGACATGCCCGTTTTAAGCGCAATATTTTGTCACGAAAAGATGCTCGACTATGCTTGGAATTGATAGTTTTGGAAAGAAGACACTCTGACGTTTCCAGAACTGCAAAGATTTTCACTGTGAGTGCCATAGAACAAAATCTACAGGCAAAACCAAGATGTTTGAGTGACCAGGAAATCAACAGGATTTCTGGAGGCACGTTTTCCATGATCTCCTTATATGGCTGTGAATGCGACAGGAATGAACGGACACTTCCTATCGTTTCCCCCAGGTGTCTGCAGCATTGTGACGTATTTGTAGGCATATCATTGGAAGATTGACCATAAGAGCCTACACAATTACCAAGTGTCCCGCACGGTGTCTGCGTGAAATTGGTGCGCAAAAGTCAGGTACCAGTATTTTTCCATCCGAATCAGAGAAGAATGCACGCTTCCAGGGAAGGGATTTCAATGAAGAGATATATGACAAAACACCTTGAGGATTGATTCAAACAACGTTTTCCATGTTTCAGTCGATATTATGGAGTTAATTCGGAAAAAAGTTTGACGTTTAGGTGACTGAATTTTCGGTTAGTTTCGGTAGCCAAATGCATAGTAACAAAACGGAACGTTGTGTCCTACACAAGCATCTTTCAGGAAAAACTGGACATCTGCTATGTAACTGAGAGTCTCCTCATTGAAACATCTGAAGTTCTTCAAAGGTAAATTATTTTATTTGATCCCTTTGCTGGTTTTTGTGAATGTTGCGTGCTAAATGCTAACGCTAAATGCTAAGCTAGCTATCACCACTCTTACACAAATTATTGATTTTCTCTGGTTCTAAAGCATATTTTGAAAATCTGAGACGACAGGATTGTTAAGAAAAGGATAAGCTTGAGGATAGGCATATTTATTTCATTTAATTTGCAATTTTCAGAAATCGCTAATTTTGCGTTATGGTAATGAGTTTGAGGCTGTAGTCACGATCCCGGATCCGGGATGGGGCGGACTAAGAGGTTAACCCCTCGAAACAGCCCCTGAGACACCAATTAAGGCACTTCCGGTTGGCACAGGAAGCTATAAGTCAACACATATCCTCACTGGGCTATGCTTTTACAGAATCCTGAGTTTTAAGTCCTTATGTTAAGAATTGACTGATTTACACAGGGTTGAATGCACTATGTCTATCAAACTGCAGGCAGGTAATGGAAAAACACTTTTAGGGTGATTTTAACCACTTCCGGTTGGTCCAGGAAGCTTAGAATCAACACAGGTAGACCTCATACTGGCCTGATGGACTGTCATCAAAGACAGGTTCATACGGCATTCATAACCCATATAGACTTCCTTCTTTTAACTATTAAGGGTTAATGCCACACGGTCAAGGTTAGGCTTGCACGGATCGGGAGGACCTCGGGAACGTACCCAAGGTCGAATTGTGCTTCTCACCCTAACGGTTCTCTCACTGTCACCCAAAAGCAAATGACATTGAGGGCCAGGCTTCATTTTGGTTCTGCTTTTTTTCAAGGTCACTGCACTCAGAGCGAGCTACGGTCAAGCGGGGCGTCTCGTTGAACTCGGCACAGTCTGGAGACTATGGTGATGCCATTTTTTGTGTTGATTTCAGAATGCCATTTTGGTGATGGTCCCTCTCCGTTTAAACATATTGCAAATGTACAAAAGTCAACTAGCAAGTCAGTGTCCATCAGTCAATTAGATGTCATTTTGACACCAAACTGATACCAATTGACACCAAACCCACTTTTTCCAACTCATTTAGAAGCCAACTATCATATATGTCAGAGCAGGCCCATAATTCACAGCGCCTTTAGTTTAAAACATAATAAAAACGTAAAACACATAGTTACGTTCTAGCTGCGGGTCCAGGTCGGACATTATGTGAAGGCCTATGTGAGGCGACCCCGAATCCCGAGTTTCGGCTCGATAGGTCCTTCGGTGCCCGAGTAAAACCCTAATTGGTGCTGAAAATCCACTTTTTTCCATGCCTTGCTATGGGGTCCTTGAATGAGCTATCGGACCGAAACGTTGGGGTCCGTCTCTTTGGGCCGAGTCGGTTTCAATGCACCTAGTCTTGTGTCTCTGAGACTTTTCTAAATGTCGCCATTTTCGTAATGGTCAAAATGAATTGAAGTCATTGCAAATGTACGAGGCTATTTCTCGGTCCGAGAACCTTCTAGAGCCACCTAACTCACCACGCACTATCGACCCGAGGTCTAGAACAGGTTTCTAAAGTTTCTGAACTCTAGGTCTGACGGTTCTTTTTTAGCTCGAACAAAGCTAACTATTGGAGGCACTGTCTGTCTCTACAAACCCCAATACGTCCCTCCTTCCAAGTTGTGTGTCTGTGTGATTTAGTTTTCCTTTGAAATTTTATGGGAAAAAATGACTGATTTACAGTTCATGGGGGTTGCCTAATCACACATATGAAGTTTTGGACAGATCTGACTTTTTTAACCCCTCGAAACAGCCCCTGAGACACCAATTAATGCACTTCCGGTTGGCACAGGAAGCTATAAGTCAACACATATCCTCACTGGGCTATGCTTTTACAGAATCCTGAGTTTTAAGTCTTTAAGTTAAGAATTGACTGATCTATGATCTACACAGTGTTGAATGCAGTCATTTTCACCTTTGAAGGTTATGTACATCAAAACTCCTTTTGGGTCAATCTAACCACTTCCGGTTGCTCCAGGAAGCTTAGAATCGACACAGGTAGGCCTCATAGTGGTCTGATGGACTGTCATAGAAGACAGGTTCATAAGGCATTCATAACCCACATAGGCTTCAGGTTGAATTTAGAGGTGCAGGCAATGTATTCCTATGGGGAGAGAAGTCAATGCAAACTCTTTGATGTAAACACCTTCTTTTAACTGTTAAGGGTTAATGCCACAGGGTCAAGGTTAGGCTTGCACGGATCGGGAGGACCTTAGGAACGTACCCAAGGTCGAATTGTGCTTCACCCTAACGGTTCTCTCACTGTCACCCAAAAGCAAATGACATTGAGGGCCAGGCTTCATTTTGGTTCTGCTTTTTTCAAGGTCACTGCACTCAGAGCGAGCTACGGTCAAGCGGGGCGTCTCGTTGAACTCGGCACAGTCTGGAGACTATGGTGATGCCATTTTTGTGTTGATTTCAGAATGCCATTTTGGTGATGGTCCCTCTCCGTTTAAACATATTGCAAATGTACAAAAG
>NC_060186.1:66637942-66645043 GCF_021184085.1 Oncorhynchus gorbuscha | reverse complement strand
TTCATAATCTGTTAACTTATTTTTCTTGCACTCTTGACAGGTACATATTTAGCCTGTAGTCCTAATATTTAGCTAGTGAATGGCCTGATATCCAGCTAATATTTAGCTTTTTACTTCAGCAACACATTACTTGCCTCTCTCTTCCAGCTGTTTCCACAGGCAACAGGCTACTCAAGCCTCTCCAGAATAGGCCATTCCTCTTCTTGTGAAATCCCAGGAAAAGCTATAGGCTACATAAGCTATATGATATTTATTTGTATCATTGTTTATGCTATACTGCAGGCTTGCTCTTGCTAATTACTGAATGTTAGACAGGCCTACAGCATAGAAAACGCATGTTGAGGAGAGAGTGGGTTGGTGTGATCCCTTTTGGCCAGTCATGATAACATTGTTGCACTGATGAATTGCAAATAGTTTCACAGGACATGCAGAAATGTTCACAGTGAAAAAGAAGAACCAAAGGAATTGACAACCACTAGAAAAATGGAAATCACTTGAACAACGATGCAACGACATGCTGTAAAAGATGAGCAGGCTAAATGGCATTTGTTGTTGAATTGCTACATTTAAATACAAGTTACTATATTATTTTTCATTAGTCCTACATGCACATTAAAGTATTATTTGCAGTTGTCACTATGACAATGAACACACCATGAAAGCACTGAATGGTCTGAACCAGTATCTGTGTGTTAAGAGACCTTGTGAAAGGTCCTGTTTATATAGGCAGCTCTGCAGTAGGATGCGTTGATCAGTTGACTGACAGGAGTAGGACTGTAGAACGATACATGATCAACTTTCATCTAGTGTGGATGCTCACCAACGTTTTATAGTTATGTAGCCTATATTTGATCATAATCGTTACAGGTATTGACTTGGTGGCCGGTCCAGGCCTTAACTCTGACACAACACAACTAACGTCATTATCACAACAGAACTACATTATCGATACTTCAATGAAATAAATATAAAATTACACACACACACTTGTTTACTTGACTTTTATGCTCGATAAATTGACTCTTTCAAATGATTTACTCTGGCAAGTTTGCTACCAGGGCGCTGCAGTAGGCAAGTAAAGCAGAAGTCAAATCCATCAGTATGTATTTTAGTTTGACAATTTTAGTTTGAGAATGTACAAACAAAAAAGGTTGCTTAGCAACCAGATGCCAACTGTGTTCTGTGGAGGAAAAAAGTGATGGAGTTCCAATATTTGCATAATCATTGTGATTGGAGGATAGCTGCGAGGGCAATGTAATCAGGATCAATTCTCTGTCCTCCTCATGCTCATTAATGATAGAATGTTCATATTTGAAGATGTCATATGACATGAAGTACAGGGAGTGGATTAGCTAAAGAGACTGTACTCAGGCTAGGGAGTACAGCCTCTACTGCAAAACCACCTAATAATAATAATATATGCCATTTAGCAGACGCTTTTATCCAAAGCGACTTACAGTCATGTGTGCATACATTCTACGTATGGGTGGTCCCGGGGATCGAACCCACTACCCTGGCGTTACAAGCGCCATGCTCTACCAACTGAGCTACAGAAGGACCACCTCTCTGTTACTGGCCCAAAGCTCTTAACCACTAAGCTATAAGCATCCTCTACTTCACACTTCTCTCTTCCTGTGTGAATTTCTGCTTGTCTGTGAAACGCTGATGTCTTTTTCTGCTAAATGACGTGCAAGTAAACAGCTCTGCATCCCCTCTCTGGTTCTCAACTAAACCAGACCCCTCTCTTGTTATGTCAGTTACTGAGCTAACACGTTTTAGATAAGTAGTTAGTAATCATGGCTGAATAGGGGGCCCCCATTCATTTTGTTAGTCATTCTCACACAGATATCCAATTAACATGGCATGTCATTATAAAATGTGTAGAATTGTAGCTGAAAAAATTGTCTCTCCAACCCATGGCAAAATGGGTCAAATTGCTTAAAATTTGCTGCAAAATGGACAGAAATTGATATTAAAAGTGCTAAATGCAGCTGTTTTTATCTCAATATCAAATAATTTATGGGTAACAATTATGTACCTTACTGTGATTGTTTTATTTTTATTTATTTAACCATTATTTAACTAGGCAAGTCAGTTAAGAACAAATTACTAATTTCAATGACGGCCTAGGAACTGCCTGTTCAGGGGTAGAACAACAGACCTTGTCAGCTCAGGGATTTGAACTTACAACCTTGTGGTTGCTTGTCCAATGCTCTAACCACTAGGCTACCCTGCCGCCCCAATTCAATTAAAGAAACAAAAACAGCTTCTTAGCAAAGAGCAATTTCCCAAGCAACAATGTTGTAAAAACTGTCTGGAAGTGGTGTAAGAGGGGAGGGACAAACTGAAAAATGTCTACTATTAGCAGAAAGGTTTGGAACTCTGAACTATTTCACAGCATGGTGATGTCACTATGGAAGGCTAAAACTATCCCACCAAACACAGGCAGAAATGTCAGGCTGTCCTTCATTTTAATAATAATAGTAATAAATATATATATATTTTACACATCAGATACAAACATAAGCATACGAACAACACAAACAACGACTACATCTCATCTGTTAAAACACTGTTTTCCATGCTTGTTTAATGAACCATAATCAATTAATGAACATGCACCTGTGGAACGGTCGTTAAGACCTAACAGTTTACAGACGTTAGGCAATTAAGGTCACAGTTATGAAAACTTAGGACACAAAAGAGAGCTTTCGACTGTTTCTGAAAAACACCAAACGGAAGATGCCCAGGCTCCTTGCTCATCTGCGTGAAGGTGCCTTAGACATGCTGCAAGGAGGCATGATGACTGCAGATGTGGCCAGGGCAATAAATTACAATGTCCGTACTGTGACACGCCTAAGACAGCGCCACATGGAGACAGGACGGACAGTGGCAGACCACGTGTAACAAAACCCTGCACAGGATGGGTACACTCGAATATCACACCTGTGGGACAAGTACAGGAAGGCAACACTGCCCGAGTTACACCAGGAACACACAATCCCTCCATCAGTGCTCAGACTGTCCGCAATAGGCTGAGAGAAGCTGGACTGAGGGCTTGTAGGCCTGTTGTAAGGCAGGTCCTCACCAGACATCACCGGCAACAATGTCACCTATGGCCACAAAACCACCATCGTTGGACCAGATTGGACTGGCAGAAAGTTCTCTTCACTGACGAGTCGCGGTTTTGTCTCACCAGGGGTGATGGTCGGTTTCACTTTAATTGTCGAAGGAATGAGTGTTACACCGAGGCCTGTACTCTGGAGCAGGATCGATTTGGAGGTGGAGGGTCCGTCATGGTCTGCGGCGGTGTGTCACAGCCCTCATGTAGTACCCTTCCTGCAGGCTCATCCTGACATTTCCCTCCAGCATGACAATGCCACCAGCCATACTGCTCATTCTGTGCGTGATTTCCTGTAAGACAGGAATGTCAGTGTTCTGCCATGACCAGCGAAGAGCACAGATCTCAATCCCATTGAGCACGTCTGGGACCTGTTGGATCAGAGGTTGAGGGCTAGGGCCATTCCCCCCAGAAATGTCTGGGAACTTGCAGGTGCCTTGGTGGAAGAGTGGGGTAACATCTCACAGCAAGAACTGGCAAATCTGGTGCAGTCCATGAGGAGGAGACACACTTACTTTTGATTTTGACCCCCACCTTAAATCAGGGACACATTAATCCATTTCTGTTGTTCACGTCTGTGGAATTTGTTCAGTTTGTGTCTCAGATGTTGAATGTCGTTATATTCATACAAATATTTACACATGTTAATTAAGTTTGCTGAAAATAAACACAGTTGACAGTGAGAGGACGTTTCTTTTTTGCTGAGTTTATATAAAACTCAGGAAATCATGTTTTTGACTGCACTGGGCCTTTAAAACGGCAACGTTTTCTCTCCACCCCACAGAAAAATGTCTATAATTGCAGGAAATTAACTTTAAAACGTAGATGTTTCTCTCCACCATCAGGAGGGGGCCTGCTGTAAGGTCCCCCACTAACCAGACCCTTCTCCCCTCTCTAGTCGTCTCAGGCTCTCAGGACCTCTTCCTTACGGTGACTGTTGGAGTGGCTTTGGCAGCAGCGGTGTGTGTCACTGCTGTTGTCATCATAGTACGCAGGAGGAGAGACAGTAAGGACTTACATTTGTCTCTGAGTTTAATGGAGTGCATTAATTACACAGTAATACACGGAGACAGACAGTTGTTTCATTGAAATTCTTCTGATTTCTTGTATTTGTTCTTGTCAGAGAATCAAGTGCCAACTGATAACAGCATTGTGAGTGAACTGTGACTTAATTAACACAGTTAGATATTTTACTTTAATAATAGTATAATACACCAAGAGTTTGCACTGTAATTCTATTGTTTTTAACCTATTACATTTGTTATTAATTGATAAAGGGTCTGAATGCAGTAAACCACTCCACGCCACCAACCAATGAGGACAAGGTTAGTGCATCAACATTCTAATGGGGTTTGAAACATGATTAATACGAAACATAATTTGACCAAGTTGTTATCATGCAATCAGACTAATGTCCAGTTTAAATGATTCATGTTTCAATAACCATTTTGACCCTTGTAGAGTCAACCTGCTGACAGAATCACCTATGCCTCCATTGACCACTTCAATCAAAATCCCCATGAGAGAGTTAATGTAAGATAAGATACACTGAACATTTTATTTTACCTTTATTTAACTAGGCAAGTCAGTTAAGAACAAATTCTTATTTTCAATGACGGCCTGGGAACAGTGCCTGTTCAGGGGCAGAACGACAGATTTGTACCTTGTCAGTTCGGGGGTTTGAACTTGCAACCTTCCGGTTACTAGTCCAACACTCTAACCACTAGGCTACACTGCCGCCCTAACATATTGTGATGGTATCACTCTCCCTCATACACACTGTTTAAAGCCTTTACTTTGTTGTGTGTGTGTTGTCTCTGTAGGCCCAAGGTGAAGATGCAGTGATGTATGCCTCAGTTATGCCCTATTCTGGCAGAGGGAGAGAGACAGAGAACCCTGCTGACCCCAGCTCCCTCTACTCCATGGTCAAGTAACCTCAGGGAGACAAGACATAAGGAGAGACAGAGAACCCTGCTGACCCCAGCTCCCTCTACTCCACTGTCAAGTAACCTCAGGGAGACAAGACATAAGGAGAGACAGAGAACCCTGCTGACCCCAGCTCCCTCTATTCCACTGTCAAGTAACCTCAGGGAGACAAGACATAAGGAGAGACAGAGAACCCTGCTGACCCCAGCTCCCTCTACTCCACTGTCAAGTAACCTCTGGGAGACAAGACATAAGGAGAGACAGAGAACCCTGCTGGCCCCAGCTCCCTCTACTCCACTGTCAAGTAACCTCAGGGAGACAAGACATAAGGTGAGACAGAGAACCCTGCTGACCCCAGCTCCCTCTACTCCACTGTCAAGTAACCTCAGGGAGACAAGACATAAGGAGAGACAGAGAACCCTGCTGACCCCAGCTCAGAGAACCCTCTACTCCACTGTCAAGTAACCTCAGGAGACAAGACATAAGGAGAGACAGAGAACCCTGCTGACCCCAGCTCCTCTATTCCACTGTCAAGTAACCTCAGGGAGACAAGACATAAGGAGAGACGGAGAACCCTGCTGACCCCAGCTCCCTCTACTCCACTGTCAAGTAACCTCAGGGAGACAAGACATAAGGAGAGATGGAGAACCCTGCTGACCCCAGCTCCCTCTATTCCACTGTCAAGTAACCTCAGGGAGACAAGACATAAGGAGAGACGGAGAACCCTGCTGACCCCAGCTCCCTCTACTCCACTGTCAAGTAACCTCAGGGAGACAAGACAGAGGAGACAAGACAAGACATAAGGAGAGACACCCTGCTGACCCCAGCTCCCTCTACTCCACTGTCAAGTAACCTCAGGAGACAAGACATAAGGAGAGACAGAGAACCCTGCTGACCCCAGCTCCCTCTATTCCACTGTCAAGTAACCTCAGGAGACAAGACATAAGGAGAGACAGAGAACCCTGCTGACCCCAGCTCCCTCTACTCCACTGTCAAGTAACCTCAGGGAGACAAGACATAAGGAGAGACAGAGAACCCTGCTGACCCCAGCTCCCTCTACTCCACTGTCAAGTAACCTCAGGGAGACAAGACATAAGGAGAGACAGAGAACCCTGCTGACCCCAGCTCCCTCTACTCCACTGTCAAGTAACCTCAGGGAGACAAGACATAAGGAGAGACAGAGAACCCTGCTGACCCCAGCTCCCTCTATTCCACTGTCAAGTAACCTCAGGGAGACAAGACATAAGGAGAGACAGAGAACCCTGCTGACCCCAGCTCCCTCTATTCCACTGTCAAGTAACCTCAGGAGACAGGAGAGACAGAGAACCCTGCTGACCCCAGCTCCCTCTACTCCACTGTCAAGTAACCTCAGGGAACCAAGACATCAACATGAAGACGACACTCTCTCATTCACACCCTGATTCACACCCTGATTCCAGACCTGATTTGGTTCTAGGACTAGAGATTTTTGTGCTATTAATTAAAAGGGACAATCTGCACGAGTTACATCCATTTCTGGACGTATTAATTAATGATATGTACACATTGACTCTAGAAAAATAAAACGTAAAAATGCCTCATGAGTTTAGTTAAACTGTCATAACCCATCAGAACCCAAAATATATGCTTGTTTTACTCCAATGTTTGTAAACAACTGAAATGTATACAAACACAATGTATAGCCTCAAAACATGGTTTAAACTATAATATTGATAACATGGATGGCCAGTCCTTGCATCTATAGCTCTGTCTATGAGAGTGGTTCTCCAGCCCCATCCCTCAGCTCTTCAGCAAAACAATGTTGGAGAGTGTGATTGCTTAATGTTTCAACTGCTGATTGCCTCTTTAAGATGTGTATATTTGATTGATGTAGACCAATGAGTTGGGAGACAGGAAAAGTGGAAGAGTTTGAGAGTCAGAAAGGCATGCTTCAGATTCAAATTCATGCTGACTCTGATAGCCTGGGCTATACAGTAATATACTGCATATGCACATATACAATATTACTGCCCAATGTTACACACTACTATCCAGTGTGTACAACTTCTACTGAA
>NC_060186.1:66610442-66622942 GCF_021184085.1 Oncorhynchus gorbuscha | reverse complement strand
ACTCCACTCTGCTGTACTTTCTACTCTCCTCTCCTATACTCTACTCTGCTGTCATCTATTCTCTCCCCTTCTCTCCTCTGCCCTCTCCTTCTGTCTCCCTTACTCTCCGCTCTCCTCTCCTCTTCGCTCCTGCCCTCTCCTCTGCTGTCCTCTCTACTCTCCTCTACTTTGCTCTAATCTCCTCTCTCCTCTCGTGTCCTCTCGCCACTACTCTCTTCTTCTCTCCACCTCTCTCCCTTCCTCTCTGCTCTCCCCCTCTCCTCTCCTCTGCTGTCCTCTCTACTCTCCTCTACATCTGCTCTGCTCTCCTCTCTCTTCTACACTTGACTCTCCTCTCTCTACTCTACTCTACTCTACTCTACTCTACTCTACTCTACTCTACTCTACTCTACTCTACTCTACTCTACTCTACTCTACTCTACTCTACATCTGTTCTGCTCTCCTCTCTCTTCTACACTTCTCTACTCTACTCTCCTCTTCACTCTCCTCTGCTATACTCTGCTCTTATCTGCTGTCCTCTCTACTCAACTCTGCTCTAGTCTGCTCTGCTCTGCTCTACTATACTCTCCTCCACTCTCACCTCCTCTCCTCTCCCCTCTCCACTACTCTCCTTTCCTCTCCTCTGCTCTGCTCTCCTCTCTCTTCTACACTGCTCTACTCTACTCTCTCCTCTCCTCTATTCTGCTGTCCAGTCTACTCTCCTCTACTCTGCTCTGTTCTACTCTCCTCTACTCTCAACACTTCGCTCTTCTCTTCTCTACTGTCCGCTCTGCTCTCTTCACCTCTATTTTGCTATCTCATCTACTCTCCTCTCCTCACTCCTTTTCTGTCCTCTCTGCTCTCCTCTCCTCTACTCTCCTCTCGACCACTGCTCTGCTCTACTCTCCTCTACAATCACCTCCTCTCTCCTCTCTCATCTAATCTCCTCAACTCTCCTCTACTCTGCTGTCCTCTATACTCTCCTTTACGCTACTCTGATCTAATCTCTCCTCTCTTCTGCCCTCTCCTTTCCTCTCTACTCCTCTCACATCCTCTCCTCTCTCATCTACTCTCCTCTACCATCCTTTACTGTCATCTCCTCTCACCTCTCTCTCATACTCTCCTCTGCTGTCCTCTGATCTAATCTCCTCTCGCCTCTCTTCTCTACAATCTTCTGCTCTTCCCTGTTTTATCTTCTCCTCTCCTCTCCTCACCTCTATTCTGCTGTCTAATCTAATCTACTCTCCTCTCCTTTCTCCTCTGCTGTCCTCTCAACTCTCCTCTCATCTCCTCTCTCCACTACTCCCCCCTCCTCTCCGCTCTCCTCTACTCTCCTCTCTTCTCTACTCTCCTCTATACTCTGCTCTAATCTCCTCTCTCATTTGCCCTATTCTCTCCTCTCGTCTCCTCTCTCCACCTCTCTCTGCTCTCCTCTACTCTCCTCGACTCTTCTCTCATCTCTGCTCACATCTCTCTTCTACACTTCTCTCTCCACCACTCTCCTCTCTTCTCTACTCTACTCTCCTCTCTTTTCATCTCCTCCGCTCTCTTCTCTCTACTCTCCTCTCTTATCCTCTCCTCTCCCCTCATTATCTATTTCTCTCTCTGCTCAGCAACAGAAAAACAGAAGTGGTCTGAGCTGAAATAACCGCTGAAAGAAGGACCAGTTGCAGACATAGACATACTTATTAGTCTGTTTATGTACATCATTTACTGCAGTTACACTCCAAAAACAAGTTGTAACTAGAAAGAGAACAGCAACGCACGGAAGTGACTTTTCTTAGCAGGTTAGGAGATCATTTAAGATAAACCTAACTCTTTTCCTAAACGTATCCTAATTCTCCTGACCTGCTATGTACGTTCTCCTAACCTGCTACGAGAAATGTATTTCCATCCATAGCTGTATACCATCTAGTAAAACCCCCAAAACAGTGTCTCTATGTCAACTCCCATACAAACAGTACAGTCCACTGTTCCCACTGTATCTTTGTGTTGTTTTCTACTTCTTTTGAAGGTGTGAAATGATCAGCTGTGTTATTTTTCGGGTGAAGTAATATTCTGTGGTAAAATGTAAAGACAACTCATCACTATGACTTATTTCTCTCTCTCTCTGCTCAGTCTCAGAAAAACAGAAGTGGTCTAAGCTGAAATAATCACTGAAAGAAGGACAGGTTGCAGATATAGACATTAATATTCATTATTCTGTGTATATCTACATCATTGGTTGCAGTTACTATAACCTCTCTAACATTTGAAATTCACTCATCTGTCCTTTTTTATACTGATTCTTTACAAACACAGCTATGTGCTGCTTCAATACGCTGGTAAGAGGAATATACCCTGGTATTACAGGAACATGATTGGATGTCCACTTCAGTACTTGACAGGTTTAGAACATATTGGTACATATGCAGAAACATACATACAATGTGATGTCATACACAAACAGGTAGAATCTGCCTTAATATACGGACAGTGGGTCATCAAAGTCACACAACAAATAGACACCACCAAATCAATAAATAGTCATATTAAATGTCTTTAGTGATGGAGAAAACCATTTGAATAGTTTGAGAGCTCTTGTCAAGAATGATCTGTGGTTGTCTGGTAGTGCAGTGTGTTACATTGAACTCCTCAGATCATACTGAACTGTGTAGGGCTTAGACACTTGTTCAGAGGACTGGTGGTTGTGCAGGAGCACTTTGAAGACCTTGGGAGGGAGTTGTAGGAAGTGCCAATGATGTGGCAGCAGCATCTCTGACTGACTTCCAAGAGACACGAGACTTGATTGTCTCATCGCACTCTAGCGACTCCTATGGCGAACCGGGAGCAATGCAGGCTGCCACGGTCACCATGTGTACAGTGTTTCCTCCGACACATTGGTGAACATTGTGTCAAGAAGAAGTGTGGCTTGGCAGGGTCGTGTTTTCTAGAACCCATAGAAAGAAGAAAAGAAAGCATCAGAGAATGAATCTCGTACTGAAATCATAAGCTATAGCTACAGTAGCTCGCACTGCAGTGTATAAAATGTGATGAGTAGGGGACTCAAAGAGAGAGAAGAACAATAGTTGAACAGTTTAGAACAAATTAATTTCTTTAAAACGAAGGAGAAGCAAGAGAGAGACAGAGAGAAAGCTATATTTAGTTGTATGTTTGAGTAGGCTAGTTTAGCACTTCTCAAACACCTGTCTCAAACAGAGAGTGATGCTATGTTAGCTAGCTGGCTATGGCTGTCCAACACTGGAACTATTCCAAGGCAAGGTAAGCTTTTGATTGTATTAACTTATTGCCACCGGGGCCACCTTGCTAACTGTACACTCTACAGCATTATTGTAGAGGGTTTATTAACGTGTTAGTTCTAGTAGCTATGCTGGCTGATGTTAGCTAATATGGTGACAATGATGTAGGGTGTGTGTCGCGGTTAGCGGTTATGATATGAAGGTTTGGCTTGGAAAGGTTTAGTCATCTGGTCACAGACAGCTGAGGTGTTTTGCACTGGATCCCACAAGCGAAGGGTAAAGGTGAGAGGAGGAGAGTCGATATGTGAGAAGGAATTAACAAGCAAAGTGATCATGCTGTTTGTTTATGGCTACGATGAATGTGACCTGCCTGTATTTGCATGTGATGAGGGGTGTATTCATTCTAGTATCATGTAGTAGCATAAACTTATCAATGTTACACTGAGCTGGGTGACTGGAATATGAGTGAATCATCCAATTAAACGGCACCGACCACCACTTGAATATGACCACATTAATGCCAAATCCCTGCATCACTAATACAGACTCTCATACATGTGAAGAAGGCCTTCAACTGCTGGTGAGCTGGAGGATTCTCACCAAGGTGTCAGAAACTAGATTTAAACAGTGACCACTATGAGGAAGTGATGCTATAGTGGTGAAAAGAGATGCTGCTGTATGGTGAGAAACTCATAGTGCTGAGACACTCTGACAGAGGAAAGAGACAGAGGAACATACACACACAGAGACAGAGGAGAGAGACAGAGAAACAGAGAGACAGAGAGAGAGAGAGAGAGAGAGAGGATCATGGCTGATGTCCCTCAATCATTTTTGGGATTGCTTGTGACCGTTTTTTACCTGCTAACAGGTAAGACAGAGGAGAGAGAGTAAGAATATGTCATTAGAGATCATAAAACACATTCATTTCACACGGCCAAACTAGTTCAGTTTACATTTGACTAATATTATGATAACATTTCTGTTGTGTATCTGTTTACTCTTATCTTCACTATTATATAATAGACAGTATATTACACTATTATTCACACTGAAGAATATCAATAAGAAAACCTATGAAATATAATGTCATCTGTATTACCAGTTAATAATTATCTGATGTCATACTCCTTCCAGGTGTCAGTGGAGAAACTCTCTCTATGTTCTCCAGAATGGGAGATGATGTCAGTCTGCCGTGTAACAATGTGGTTCATCCAGACTGCTCCTCTACTACATGGATCTATAACAGAGCTGGATCTACTGGTACTATTCAAGAGGTCACATCGGGGAAGATCAAAGTTGACGAGACAGAGAGAGCAGACAGACTGAGTTTAGGGTCTGACTGTTACCTACATGTTAGTGATGTCAGAGCTGAAGATGCTGGACTCTACACCTGTCAACAGTACCTTACAGAGAATGGACCACAACATGAAGGTGAAGCTAAAGTTGATCTGTCTGTTCTAACTAGTGAGTATTACTGTTTAAATCAGAGTGTAAATGTCACTGTGTATAAGTGTGGTGTTAATAATCATATGTAATGTGAAAACAACCAACAAATACTGTATACCTTTTTCTCTTTCTCAGTCTCCTCTACCACAGCAGTGACAGATCTGAAGCCTAATGTTAAAATGACATTACGGTGTTCTCTGCTCACCGATACGCAACATGGAACGTGCTGGTCAGGATTTAGTCTCAGCTGGGGCCCTAAAACAGGTACTAAAGCCCAGGTCACACGGGATTCTTCCTGTGACATCACTCTGACTGTGACACTCCAGAAGGAGGACAACAACAGGAAGTGGACGTGCACACTGACTGAAAAGGGAAACATGAAGATCTCCATTAACTTCACCTCCACATTCTCAGGTATGTGTTCTTGTTATGTTCCTATAATCTGAATAAGTTCACAAGATGTCATGCAGGTGAATGAGGACCCAAAAGCGACTTGGCGAAAACAGAGTCTTTAATCCAGTAAAGTAAAAGTACAATCATAAAGCACAATTCCACTCGTAATGACGAGAACAGACTGGAGACTCGATCTTGAACTGCAGGTTGCCTCGGGAAGGCACTTGAACGTAGCAGACTCAGACACCTGCTCACCACGCAGCATCTGAGGGAAACACGACACGACAGGGCGATACACAGACACAGCACGGTGAACAATAGACAAGGATCCGACAGGGCAGAAACGGAAAACAAGGGGAGAAATAGGGACTCTAATCAGGGGAAAAGATAGGGAACAGGTGTGGGAAGACTAAATGATTGATTAGGGAATAGGAACAGCTGGGAGCAGGAACGGAACGATAGAGAGAAGAGAGAGAGGAAGGGAGAGAGAGAAAAGGGGAACGAACCTAAAAAAGACCAGCAGGGGAAAACGAACAGAAGGAAAAGCAAAATGACAAGACAATCTAAGACAAAACATGACAGTACCCCCCACTCACCGAGCGCCTCCTGGCGCACTCGAGGAGGAATCCTGGCGGCAACGGAGGAAATCATCAATAAGTGAACGGTCCAGCACGTCCCGAGACGGAACCCAACTCCTCTCCTCAGGACCGTAACCCTCCCAATCCACTAAGTATTGGTGACCCCGTCCCCGAGAACGCATGTCCATGATCCTACGTACCTTGTAAATAGGTGCGCTCTCGACAAGGACGGGAGGGGGGGAGGGAAGACGAACGGGGTTGCGAAGAAAGGGCTTGACACAGGAGACATGGAAGACAGGATGGACGCGACGAAGATGTCGCGGAAGAAGCAGTCGCACAGCGACAGGATTGACGACCTGGGAGACACGGAACGGACCAATGAACCGCGGAGTCAACTTACGAGAAGCTGTCGTAAGAGGAAGGTTGCGAGTGGAAAGCCACACTCTCTGGCCGCAACAATACCTAGGACTCTTAATCCTACGTTTATTGGCAGCTCTCACAGTCTGTGCCCTGTAACGGCAAAGTGCAGACCTCACCCTCCTCCAGGTGCGCTCACAACGTTGGACAAACGCTTGAGCGGAGGGAACGCTGGACTCGGCAAGCTGGGATGAGAACAGAGGAGGCTGGTAACCCAGACTACTCTGAAACGGAGATAACCCGGTAGCAGACGAAGGAAGCGAGTTGTGAGCGTATTCTGCCCAGGGGAGCTGTTCTGCCCAAGACGCAGGGTTTCTGAAAGAAAGGCTGCGTAGTATGCGACCAATCGTCTGATTGGCCCTCTCTGCTTGACCGTTAGACTGGGGATGAAACCCGGAAGAGAGACTGACGGACGCACCAATCAAACGACAGAACTCCCTCCAAAACTGTGACGTGAATTGCGGGCCTCTGTCTGAAACGGCGTCTAACGGGAGGCCATGAATTCTGAACACATTCTCGATGATGATTTGTGCCGTCTCCTTAGCGGAAGGAAGTTTAGCGAGGGGAATGAAATGTGCCGCCTTAGAGAACCTATCGACAACCGTAAGAATCACAGTCTTCCCCGCAGACAAAGGCAGACCGGTAATGAAGTCTAGGGCGATGTGAGACCATGGTCGAGAAGGAATGGGGAGCGGTCTGAGACGACCGGCAGGAGGAGAGTTACCTGACTTAGTCTGCGCGCAGTCCGAACAAGCAGCCACGAAACGGCGCGTGTCACGCTCCTGAGTCGGCCACCAAAAGCGCTGGCGAATAGACGCAAGAGTGCCTCGAACACCGGGATGACCAGCTAACTTGGCAGAGTGAGCCCACTGAAGAACAGCCAGACGAGTGGAAACAGGAACGAAAAGAAGGTTACTAGGACAAGCGCGCGGCAACGCAGTGTGCGTGAGTGCTTGCTTAACCTGTCTTTCAATTCCCCAGACTGTCAACCCGACAACACGCCCATAAGGAAGAATCCCCTCGGGATCAGTAGGAGCCACAGAAGAACTAAAAAGACGGGATAAGGCATCGGGCTTGGTGTTCTTGCTACCTGGACGGTAAGAAATCACAAACTCGAAACGAGCGAAAAACAACGCCCAACGAGCTTGACGGGCATTAAGTCGTTTGGCAGAACGGATGTACTCAAGGTTCTTATGGTCTGTCCAAACGACAAAAGGAACGGTCGCCCCCTCCAACCACTGTCGCCATTCGCCTAGGGCTAAGCGGATGGCGAGCAGTTCGCGGTTACCCACATCATAGTTGCGTTCAGATGGCGACAGGCGATGAGAAAAATAAGCGCAAGGATGAACCTTATCGTCAGACTGGAAGCGCTGGGATAGAATGGCTCCCACGCCTACCTCTGAAGCGTCAACCTCGACAATGAATTGTCTAGTGACGTCAGGAGTAACGAGGATAGGAGCGGACGTAAAACGTTCTTTTAGAAGATCAAAAGCTCCCTGGGCGGAACCGGACCACTTAAAACACGTCTTGACAGAAGTAAGAGCTGTGAGAGGGGCAGCAACTTGACCGAAATTACGAATGAAACGGCGATAGAAATTAGCGAAACCTAGAAAGCGCTGCAACTCGACACGTGACCTTGGAACGGGCCAATCACTGACAGCTTGGACCTTAGCGGAATCCATCTGAATGCCTTCAGCGGAAATAACGGAACCGAGAAAAGTAACGGAGGAGACATGAAAAGAGCACTTCTCAGCCTTCACGTAGAGACAATTCTCTAAAAGGCGCTGTAGAACACGTCGAACGTGCTGAACATGAATCTCGAGTGACGGTGAAAAAATCAGGATATCGTCAAGATAGACAAAAACAAAGATGTTCAGCATGTCTCTCAGAACATCATTAACTAATGCCTGAAAAACAGCTGGCGCATTGGCGAGACCAAACGGCAGAACCCGGTACTCAAAATGCCCTAACGGAGTGTTAAACGCCGTTTTCCACTCGTCCCCCTCTCTGATGCGCACGAGATGGTAAGCGTTACGAAGGTCCAACTTAGTAAAGCACCTGGCTCCCTGCAGAATCTCAAAGGCTGATGACATAAGGGGAAGCGGATAACGATTCTTAACCGTTATGTCATTCAGCCCTCGATAATCCACGCAGGGCGCAGAGTACCGTCCTTCTTCTTAACAAAAAAAAACCCCGCCCCGGCCGGAGAGGAAGAAGGCACTATGGTACCGGCGTCAAGAGACACAGACAAATAATCCTCGAGAGCCTTACGTTCGGGAGCCGACAGAGAGTATAGTCTACCCCGAGGAGGAGTGGTCCCCGGAAGGAGATCAATACTACAATCATACGACCGGTGAGGAGGAAGGGAGTTGGCTCGGGACCGACTGAAGACCGTGCGCAGATCATGATATTCCTCCGGCACTCCTGTCAAATCGCCAGGTTCCTCCTGAGAAGTAGGGACAGAAGAAACGGGAGGGATGGCAGACATTAAACACTTCACATGACAAGAAACGTTCCAGGATAGGATAGAATTACTAGACCAATTAATAGAAGGATTATGACATACTAGCCAGGGATGACCCAAAACAACAGGTGTAAAAGGTGAACGAAAAATCAAAAAAGAAATAGTCTCACTGTGGTTACCAGATACTGTGAGGGTTAAAGGTAGTGTCTCAAATCTGATACTGGGAAGATGACTACCATCTAAGGCGAACATGGGCGTAGGCTTGTCTAACTCTCTGAAAGGAATGTCATGTTTCCGAGCCCATGCTTCGTCCATGAAACAACCCTCAGCCCCAGAGTCTATCAAGGCACTGCATGTAGCACCCGAACCGGTCCAGCGTAGATGGACCGACAAAGTAGTACAGGATCTAGATGGAGAGACCTGAGTAGTAGCGCTCACCAGTAGCCCTCCGCTTACTGATGAGCTCTGGCTTTACTGGACATGAATTAACAAAATGTCCAGCAAGTCCATAATAGAGGCACAGGCGGTTGGTGATCCTCCGTTCCCTCTCCTTAGTCGAGATGCGAATACCTCCCAGCTGCATGGGCTCAGTCTCTGAGCCAGAGGAGGGAGATGGTTGCGATGCGGAGCAGGGAAACACCGTTGACGCGAGCTCTCTTCCACGAGCCTGGTGACGAAGATCTACCCGTCGTTCTATGTGGATGGCGAGAGCAATCAAAGAGTCCACACTTGAAGGAACCTCCCGGGAGAGAATCTCATCTTTAACCACTGCGTGGAGTCCCTCCAGAAAACGAGCGAGCAGCGCCGGCTCGTTCCACTCACTAGAGGCAGCAAGAGTGCGAAACTCAATAGAGTAATCCGTTATGGATCGATCACCTTGGCATAGGGAAGCCAGGGCCCTAGAAGCCTCCCTACCAAAAACTGAACGGTCAAAAACCTGAATCATCTCCTCTTTAAAGTTCTGGTAATTGTTAGAGCAATCAGCCCTTGCCTCCCAGATAGCTGTGCCCCACTCTCGAGCCCGGCCAGTAAGGAGTGAAATGACGTAAGCAACCCGAGCTCTCTCTCTAGAGTATGTGTTGGGTTGGAGAGAGAACACAATATCACACTGGGTGAGAAAGGAGCGGCACTCCGTGGGCTGCCCGGAGTAGCAAGGTGGGTTATTAACCCTAGGTTCCGGAGGCTCGGCAGGCCAGGAAGTAACAGGTGGCACGAGACGAAGACTCTGGAACTGTCCAGAGAGGTCGGAAACCTGAGCGGCCAGGTTCTCCACGGCATGGCGAGCAGCAGACAATTCCTGCTCGTGTCTGCCGAGCATGGCTCCTTGGATCTCGACGGCAGTGTTACGAGCGTCTGTAGTCGCTGGGTCCATTCCTTGGTCGGATCCTTCTGTCATGCAGGTGAATGAGGACCCAAAAGCGACTTGGCGAAAACAGAGTCTTTAATCCAGTAAAGTAAAAATACAATCATAAAGCACAATTCCACTCGTAATGACGAGAACAGACTGGAGACTCGATCTTGAACTGCAGGTTGCCTCGGGAAGGCACTTGAACGTAGCAGACTCAGACACCTGCTCACCACGCAGCATCTGAGGGAAACACGACACGACAGGGCGATACACAGACACAGCACGGTGAACAATAGACAAGGATCCGACAGGGCAGAAACGGAAAACAAGGGGAGAAATAGGGACTCTAATCAGGGGAAAAGATAGGGAACAGGTGTGGGAAGACTAAATGATTGATTAGGGGAATAGGAACAGCTGGGAGCAGGAACGGAACGATAGAGAGAAGAGAGAGAGGAAGGGAGAGAGAAAAAGGAGAACGAACCTAAAAAGACCAGCAGGGGGAAAACGAACAGAAGGAAAAGCAAAATGACAAGACAATCTAAGACAAAACATGACACAAGATCTGTGATGATATTAAAGTTAATATCAAACCTGATTCATTCTCCTGGTATTTGTGATATTAGTGATTGATGAGGAATTTGATTTGAATCCTACTGCTGTCTGATGATGATGATGGGTTATTTAATAAACTAAAAGAGGATGTTCATCTCCTACTGAATTAGATACTGCTGAAAAGACCACAGATAGTGATGATGTCATCTCTACTGTCCCAGGTAAAATACTCCCATCTGTATGATGTGTGCAGATATATTAAATGTTTTATCTGTCCTCTGGATACATATCCCTCTCTCTCTCCCTCAGCAAAAGGTGGTGGGAAATGTGTTCAGGTTAAGCGAAGAAAAAAAAATAATGATGATGATCATGCTTCATAGGGTGTCTTTTTTCTCTTTGGTTTCTCTGTGGTTTCTTCTGCTTTTCTCTTCTCTTTTCTACATGGAGGCACTAAGGGTAGGTTCTCTCAATATTAATGGGGGAAGGGACAGGAATAAGAGGGCTTGGGTATTAGAAGTAATAAAATAGAAAAGGCTTAATGTAGTTTTCTTACAGGAGATACATAGCGATGAGGAAAATGAGGTTGACTGGAGTATGTGGTGGGAGGGGCAGCATGTACTCAGTCATGGTACTAATTTCGGTGCTGGGGTGGCAATCTTGTTTTCCTCAGGCTTAGGGGTGACTGTGGTATCTACAACAGAGATTGGATGTTTTTTTATGTTTATGCTCCTAATGAGGGAACAGAGCGTATTGCTGTATTTGATCAACTAAAGGAAACCTTAAGACAGTGTGACCAAGAGGGGTGTATGGTTTTAGGGGGTGACTGGAACTGTACAGTGGATTTTACTGTTGATCGCACCGCTGAGAGACTATCAAGGCCCTTGAACAGGACATCAAATCTATTGAATTGAAGCTGCTCACTCAGAACGACCCTGGACTAGTCATGAACTTACAGGACAAGAGACATGAACTGAGGTCGTTTCTGCATGAAAGAGTGAAGGGTGGCTTGATTAGGTCTCGTTTCGCTTCCCTCAAGGATATGGATGCTCCTAGTGCTTTTTTAAAACCTAGGACAGTCAATATTTCAACGTAAACAGATGGTCTGCCTTCGTCTCCCTGATGGGACGGTGACCACAAATGATATTGAAATGTGTCAACATGCCGTGGATTTCTACTCGTCCCTTTATAAGGCGGAGGATTGTGACTCTATGTGTACTGAACAGTTGTTACATGGTCTTCCTCAATTGGGACCTGAGCAGAGAGTCGCATTGGACGCTGACATTACACTGCAGGAGCTGTCCACAGCAGTTATGCAGCTCTCAACAGGCCGAGCCCCTGGCATCGATGGTTTACCATCTGAGTTCTATAAGCACTTTTGGGGGTCTGTTGGGGAGGATTTTTATGAAGTGCTGTGTGAATCTTTTCATGAGGGTTCTCTTCCTGTATCCTGTCAACGTGCGGTGCTTTCACTGTTGCCAAAAAAGGGGGATTTGGCTCTCGTAAAAAATTGGAGACCTGTTGCTTTGCTGTGCGCAGAATATAAAATTGTTTCTAAATGTCTCTCAAACAGGTTGAAAGAGTATCTGGGATTGTTGATCCACAAAGACCAGTCCTACTGTGTACCTGATCGCTCTATTGTTGACAACTTGTTTCTGATAAGATATGTTTTAGACATTTGTAAACTGTCTGATGTAAATGTGGGTTTACTTTCGTTGGATCAGGAGAATGCTTTTGATCGTGTGGACCACCAGTACTTGTTTAAAACAATGAAAGCCTTTGGGTTTGGGGATGTTTTTCTGTCTTGGGTGAATTTACTGTATGCTGGAGCCTCGTGTATGGTGAAGGTGGGTGGTGGTTTAAGTTGCCCCATCCCTGTCCAAAGGGGCATCAGGCAGGGATGCCCAATTTCAGGGCAGTTATATAGTGCGATTGAACCAATGCTTTGTTTTTTAAGAGCGAAGCTTACTGGTTTCTTTGTGCCAGGTGTAATGAAGGGTCCCACGATAGCACTGTCTGCGTACGCAGATGACGTGATAGTTTTTATTACAGGGGGTGAGGATGTTAAGGTTCTCTCAAACACTTTA